>NC_079441.1:28461499-28561499 GCF_903798145.1 Danio aesculapii | reverse complement strand
GCTGTAAAAGTGAACAAGAATGCCTCAGAGGAATTAAAGAGAACTCAGATTGCCTCAGCAATTGAACCTAAAAACAAAATGGACGGAAAAACAACTGAAAAACTTACAGAGAAAGTGAACAAAAGTGTATCAGAAAAGTTAAAGAGAGTTCAGGATGTTCCAATGACTGCATCTCAAAACAAAATGGACATAAAAAAGACTGAAAACCAATCTGTGAACATAAACAAAAGTGTTTCAAAAGACCTCAAGATAGCTCAAGGGGCTCAGGTGGCCTCAGTGACTGAATCTAGAATCAAAATGCTCAGTAAAGTCACAAAATCAAATGAAAAAACACCAGTAAAGGTAAACAAAAGTGCAGAAGAATCAAAGATAAGTCAAAGTGCTAAGATCACCTCAGCGATGGAACATAGAAACAAAGTGGACATCACAGACACAGGAAAGAGTGACAAACTGTCAACAAACACATATACAAGTGTCACAGAAGAATCAAAAATTGCTCAAGATGCAAAGATCGCCTCAGTGATTGAATCAAAAGCCAAAATGGGTGTAAAAAACACAATAAAGAGTGAAAAACAGTCTGTAAATGCAGAAGAAAATGTTTGCAAAGGATCAAATAAAGCTCAAGATGCTCCGGGAGCCTCAGGGACTGAATCAAAAGCCAAAGTAGACGTAACAGACACAACAACTAGTGAAAAACAATCTGTGAACCCAAACAATCAGGTTTATGTACAATCAAATACATTTCAAGGTGCTTCAGAAAAATCAGTGTTTGAATCTGAAACCAAAGTGGACATAATAGAGACCAAAACAAATGAAAAGCAGTCTGCAAGCACACACAAACAGGGTTATGAAGAATCAAAGACAATTCCGGGTGCTTCAGACACATCAGTGACTGAATCAAAAGCCAAAGTGGACATAACAAAAACAAAAACTAGTGAAAAACATTCTGTGAACCCAAACAAACAGGTTTACAGACAATCAATGAAATTTCAAGGGGCTTCAGAAACATCAGTATTTAAATCTAAAACAAAAGTGGATATAACAGACGCAAAAACAAATGAAAAACAATCAGAGATGATCAAAGAAAGTGCCTCAGAATCAAAGAAAGTCCTAAAACCCATTGCAACTCAGAAAAACACTGTGCTGAAGAATGCTACAATAAACCAGACAAACAAGGTGGTCGAAAACCCAAACCCAACTAAATCATCTGACACGCAACTTCAAGAGTCTCCAGAGAACGGCAATCTAAGACATGCAGACAACAAGCACGTAGACTTTGATGACCACAGGAATAGAACTCAAGTAGGTACACGGGTGAAGATCTTGCCTCATTCTTGTGGCGGGAATGACGTCAATGTGGACACAGGGGAGAGGAATGTATCTGGACGCCCTCTTCGGGGCTCGGTGAGTGTTTCCTCATGCTCTGGCCGTGACCTCATGCGGGTGTAATGTTCCCAGTGATAGTGAGTCCAGTAACCCCCCCTTAGCCACAATCATAAACTATAAATAGAGCCGCAGGCACAACTTTGATGATGTGACAAGACCCATCTGAAATGACACACAAGTAGAGTCACAGACAATAATAGTATTCCCTTATGCACGCTGTGGCTTCAGGGAACACAAAAGTATATTGATCCTGAGATCTATCAGATATGTTTGCTGTCCCCGATCACCTGTTTTCACATGAAGTGCTAAAAGCAGATGCAAAATACGAGTTTACTGTGCAGGCTGTAAGTGCTGTGGACAGGCCAGCTGCTCTCCTTTTAATATCCCACATTCCCCTCTGATCTCATAAAGCCTTAAAATACTCTCTAAATATGGCCAGTGCAACAGCTTCCCCAAGGCAATGGATGCTAAATAAGAAGCTCATACAGACTTGGTCAACCGAAAAACAGGTGGCTTCCCATTCTAACTTGTAATAATCATATAATCACTCTAGAGTATTTGGATTACCTAATACCTGGGTGTGTCAAACAAAGCAATGCTGGATGCCCTTATTTTGTCTGTTTCTTTCTTTTATCCTAGATAAATGAGAGATAATCAAGTGCTAATGTTGAGGAGGTTCAGCTAACACAATGTTCTGTTGATTTTAGATTAATGACTCAAGTGCTAAGAAGCAAAATCTCCCTGCAGATTTACAGTGGTCGGGGATCTGGCATTAGTACAGTGCAACAGAAACAGAGTACCTGGTTTAATCGTGTTGTATGAGAAATATCTTTGTGTTCTCCTTTGTGTTTGACAAAAGAAAGAAGCTCAAAATGGTTTGGTACAAGTGGAGGATGAATAAATGAATGCAGAAGTTTACATTTTGGGTGAACTGATGTAATGAGTGGAATTAGGGCTGGGTGATTAATCAAACCTATATTAATTTTTTTCAATGATATTATACTTCTGCCAAGCGCATGTGTGCGTATGGTCCAGCGCAGCCTTCACATACACGCACACCTCTCAAAAAAATGTAACTACACGTCACAACGTAGTGCAAGATTTGTAATTGGTCGATTTGGTAGTGGTGACGACGATGGGAGGCAAAGTTTTAGGCAATGTGTGTTTTAATTTCCGTTCAATAAATAATCATAGATAGTAGACAGTGTGTGTTTACTTCAATTATTTTAAAATCAAGCCCTTCACTCAAAAATCTCTCACTTGCAATATGTGAGCATATTTACTGTACAAAACTTGTCAGTGAACTATGAGGGCAAAAACATAAACTAATAATAATCGTTCATTAATTGTAATCGAGTTAAAATGTTCAATTAATCAAGATTTGATTTTAGGCCAAATTGTTCACATATGAAGCTTCTGTCAACTAATGTCATTACAAATCTGTTGAACTTTCTTCTCTCTGCGGAACACAAATATATTTATATATACATACACACAGTTGAAGTCAGAATTATTAGCCTTTGAATTTTTTTCTTCTTTTTTAAATACTTTCCAAATAATGTCTAACAGATCAAGGACATTTTCCCAGTATGTCTGATAAGATTTTTTCTTCTGGAGAAAGTCTTATTTGATTTTTTTCAGCTAGAATAAAAGCAGTTTTAATTTTTAAAAAACATTTTAAGGTAAAAATTATGAGCCCCATTAAGCTATATATTTTTTCGATAGTCCACAGAACAAACCTAATTACCCCAACCTGCCTAGTTAACCTAGGTAAGCCTTTAAATGTCACTTTAAGCTGTGTAGAAGTGTCTTGAAAAATATCTAGTCAAATATTATTTACTGTCATCATGGCAAAGATAAAATAAATCAGTTATTAGAAATGAGTTAAAAATAAACATAAAATATTATGTTTAGAAATGTGTTTTGCTCACAAAACTATTATTTTTAACTTAATGAAGAACATTTTGATTTAGGTTAAGTAAACATGTTAAAAATCCTCTCTCAGTTAAACAGAAATTGGGGAAAAAATAAACAGGGGGGCTAATAATTCTGACTTAAACGGTATATATATATATATATATATATATATATATATATATATATATATATATATATATATATATATATATATATATATATATATATATATATATATATATATGATCGGGATTTTCAAAAATAATATCGCTTTGTGAACATTATTATCACCTACTGAGTCTCCCATTACAGTTTGATATGGAGCTTGGATCCAGAAGCTGCTTTGCGTGACGTCACACTTAACAAGCAGATAGAAACATAGTCTTCAAATAGAAACATTCTTTATCTTATTTATCTTTCATAGAAGAGAGAAAATTAAATGATAAGAGTTTTCATTGCTGGCCAAACAATTCCTTTAACGTTTCTTAAAATAAAAATATACTTTTATGATTTCAGGTTGGAGCTGATACTCAAACCAAGCACACAGAGCCACCAACTTATGAAGATGTTCCTCCAACTCATAAGGAAGTAGCCAAGGAGTTAAAAGAGCAACCCACATTGATGCACCAGGCCACTGCAAGTGCCAATGTCAGTGCCAGTGCATCACAGGATCAGAAGCTGAAAGCAGGTGACCCATCTGCGGCATCAACAAAGCGCAGTACACTTGTCACAGGGCCTCAAAACACTCAGCTGAGTGACAAAATCTCCCCAGGTCATGTTTCAAACAAGCTCCAAAACGGCCAAGTTACCACAGCAATGAGTCCCTCATTAGGAGATGAAACATTAACCAACACATGTAAGAAGGAAAGCAAAGCTGAAAACCAACTCATTAAAGAGTCAGATAAACCCAATAGTGAAACAAAACCTGCATCTCAACAAAACATGGAAGAAAATGAGATCAACTCAAATGTGCAGAGCAGCATTTCTAAAGAGAAGTCGACAGCAAAATCAAGCCATTCCACAATTCAAGACATTTTTGCAGAACCTGCACAAATTTGCTCAGATGTGGTTCAACAACAGACCATAAATGGATCTTTAATCAAAGAAACTAAAGGTAGAGAACGACAGAGATCTTCTCTTGTAGCAACAGACAACGTTGTTAAAATGGACATACAAGAACAGTCTAAAGCAACCACATCTGAAGCACCCAAATCAACTTATCATGAGATACAAAGTTACTCTATACAAAAAGGCAATGATCATTCTGGACCCTCTACATTCCTCTCCCAACATTCAAAAGCTTCTGCCACAGAATTTACCATTCCTGCAATATATATTACCTATGTGGATAGCACATCTCAAAATAGCACTGTTGAAAGGAGAACTGAAGTAAATGCAGTAACCTCTAATGTGACAAATACTTCCAATCGCACAGACAGCATTAACAAAACCACAGCCGTTATTGAATCTGAAAGTCTGCGTAATGAGAAGTTTGATCTGTCCCAGCGTTCACAACTCTCCGAAGTCAACAAGCCTGATAAACCACTACTAAGTCAAGAAAGTACAATTCAGGTATCATCAAATCATTGTTCCACTGAAAAGGTTGCATTAGACTTTAACACACAAAAAGATGACACTATCCAAACTCCAAATTCTGACAGATGCATAAAGTCAAACAAGTCTGATTTAACTGAACCCAGTGATCTTAATGAAACAGATCTTAATCTTAAAACTGATCCTGGCTCCTTCATAAAACAATTGAGGTCAGCAGCATTTGAGCTAGAGGTGTCAAACCGATGTTCCACCAGTGCCACATTCACTGCTGCACCTCATACAAACTCTAATGACAATAATAAAAGAGTGGGAGAAGTCAGTTCTGCAGTAGTACAGACTGACACTTGCAAAGTTACAATCCCATTTAATAATACAGGAAATCAGGTCTTCAACTCGACCCACAGTGAAATTACCACCACTGATCAAAACACATCATTCCCAGGGATCAAAACAGACAAAAGTGAAACAGGAATGGCTAAAATTATTGAAGAAGCAAATACAGATACATATCAGGGGGACAAATTGAAATCACAACCTGCGTCTACATTACAATCAGTCAGTAACTCACCCCTGATGACATCATTAGAAACGCAGTCCCCTCGCCTCACCAGGAGGACTGTCCCAACTGACCAGCCAAAACCTGTGGGAATTGAAAACAGCAAGCCTAAATCAACAGAAAAAGACAAAGAAAACCAGTTCAAAGGTAAACATGTGATGGAATAGATGCTGAACATACACTTACAGCAGTGAAGCTATATTTAAATATCACTGTAAACAAGTAGTTCACAACTGACAGAAAAGCTGAATCCTCTAATCAATAATGCTTGTAAATGGGCTCTATGCACAGCTAGTGTTTTTAAGCCAATAATTAACTTCCGGTGAAAGCTTTATGTGTTTAATTTATTTTTATTTAATTTATTTTTAATTTCATAAGGTTCCATTTACAGCATCAATGTTGTAATGTAATTAAAATACAATTAGTTAAATAGACTACAGCATTCATTTAGTTGTTCAAGCGTAAATGAGACGAAACACAGGCGCCGGCAGAAATTCCATTGAAAATACTGTGGTAAAATTAATTTCAATATTTTGAAGACATGATTTAATACAGTGTTTCTTGTTTGGTCTGATACCCACTTCATATTATATCTCAGCCAGGCAGTGAATATTGCTGTTTTTTTTTTTTTTTTTAAGAAATCAGATCTCAAACGCAACGATTTTTGTGGGGGACAATTAACCGGAAGCCCGTGGCTGGCTGATTGAAATTAAAAGTCCGTGTGCATATACCCCATTAACTACGTGTTTGAAAAAAATGCATACAGTAATGTCACATACACTCGCACTTGGGCGCACTTGCATTCCTCGTGTATCAAACTCATAGTCATGGTACTTGCTTTTGTCTTGGCGTTTTGTTATGTCTTATATATCTATTTCTCTATTCTTCCCTGCAGTTCCTCAGGTTATCCGCAAAATCCGACCAGAGGTGTTTGATGCCTCTGGACATCTGAAACTCTGGTGTCAGTTTTTCAACATAGTAAGTGACTCAACCATAAGGTGGTTCAAGGATGAAGTGGAGATCGCTGAAATAAAGAGAAGGTACTGTATACCCTCCTAGAGTTTCACTGACCCCTACTGGTGTCCAGCAGAAAATAATATTACTGACTGTCTTCTGATGTGTTTGAGTCAGATATCCATTCATGAGTTACTGGTTATTAATTCGCAGTAAATATGAGTAAACCCATGTCTGATATCATACCAAGAAAACACCTTCGTATGGAACTGTCCTTGCAAGCAAACAAAATGTCATGTAATCTGTGTAAATTACTAGTCCAGTTAAAAAAATATTCAAGAATTTGTGTAAATCACTAGTCCAGTCAAAAATACTCAAAAATGTGTGGAGATCAAAATACTCAAAAATCTGTTTTCTTAGTAGTTTAGTTCCAAAAGACTTAGGAACAATCTGTTGTCATACGTATTTATGAATTATAGCCTAATTGAAAGACATTTATTTAAATGGATTGTTCAAAAATATGACAAAATTCAAAATGGGTTACTTCTTATTTCTTATTTCAGAATAAATCAACAATAATTCCCTGGACATTTGCCATGTTTTTACCATTTCTTCATAACCAATGAGAAACATCGGTTACAGCTGCGTATCCTAGTCTAATTTACATGTACAATTGACTCTAGCGAGTTGTGACATACAGTGCAAACTCGCATACTACATCTGTAGTGACAACAGGAGTATATTTAAATAAAAAGTAGGCAAATTATACACTTTCCGCGTGGTTAATAAGTATGAAAAGAAAGAAAATGAGGTGTATTTTTCCATTAACCTCAAATTAAAGCAGGTTTTATGTATTTTAATGTACATACAAATTTAGCACATCAAAAGACTAGTTGTTCAATAATAATTTAATAAAATTTTATTTAATTATAATAAAGTTGAACATATTAATGTACTCAGCTGGTATATTGTTTTGGTTTTTGTTCTAGTGCAGGAGATGAGGCTCAAGTGTGCTTAGCTATTATAAAGATGTCCAAAAGAGACAGTGGAGTCTACAGATGCACCATTACCAACGAATACGGCAAAGACTCCACAGAGTACCATCTCAGTACAGAATGTAATATATGTTCTTCTTATCTTTCTATACTGTGTGTAAAATACCAATTAGAAACAGCTCTTTTAGATTTTTAAGAGCAAAAAATGTTCAAGTTTTCACATTTTTTTCTGTTGTCTGTTACATCTTGACAGTTCTTTCTAATATGTTCATGCGTGAGGAGCATCAGGAAGGTAAAAAACTGCATAGTGCTTTCCAGTCTTCTTTTTTGCACTCAGTGAATATACACAATAAATCTCATTGTCTTTTACAATTTCTCTTTCTCTCTCATAAGCAGTTGGGGAGGAGATAGAGATGACTCCTCTAATCTTCAGCAAAGGTCTTTCCGATGCAGGCGGCTGGGGCTCAAAGTTTTACGGTCGTGTCACAACAGAAGAAACTCAGGTTGGACTGGGATGCGAACACAAAACAAGACGCCTGAAAGTCATCTATGGGTTAGATCCTGTGTTCGAGTCAGGCAGCTCGTGTTTTATGAAAGTGCGGAGCCCAATTGCATATGAGAGCAGAGAGGAGACTGTTTTGGCTGAAAGGAATCTCCAAATCACAAAACAGGTGACAGAAGGTTTTTGAAATGGTAAACTTCTAACATTTCCGAACTTTTTACTAACATGCTTGTCATTTATAGGAGTGTCGCATTCAGAACATGGCCAGAGAGTATTTCAAAATCTTTGCTGCAGAAACAAGGGTGATAGAGAGCTTTGGTGGAGTGCTGGAGTAAGCGAGATTTGTTTTTCTCTACTACACTATTTTTGTAAATTACACAATATTTAACTGTATATATGAACTGTATTTTACTGTAGGACAGATATGCAGTATGTTACTGTATTTGAAAGTTGCATTGTGATAATTACTGTATATTTTACAGTAAAGATACACATACAATTTACTCTAAATACGTAAACAGCAAGATAAATTGTGCTGTGAATGTAAATACAGTATTTTTGCTGTAATTGATTTACAGTAAGTTACTGGTGAACCATTGCAACTAAGTTACAGTAGATTTTACTGGGAATTGTTAACAGTGTAGCCCCTGCAATGGTAAAGTTTTATTACAGTATATCAAGGTCAAAGAGCATAGAAGGATAAGAGTTGATCCCACATCATGTGTTGTCACTGTCACTATGTGTACTTTTCAGGGTAATTCCTCTATACTTCACATACTGGCCAGCAAGCAGTGTTCCTTATGCAACGGTGGAGGCAGAGCTTAAAGGGGTCTATTTGCGGTATTGTGGATTGGATCGCAGTGGGTCACTGGTAATCAATGAGAAGTCAGAGGTGGGACAAAAGTGCTCGTCTCTCCAGCACTGGATCCACCAGTGGACCAATGGAAATGTGCTGTTCTCAAGACTTGAGGGTAAAATTATTATATCAGTCTAATTATTCTGCATGGTTCTTAGCTAGCTTTAGCTGAAATTATTACTTAGTTTCTGCTTTTTTTTAACATGCTGCAGGAGTTGACACAATACTGACAAACATTGGAGTAGCAGTCAGGTCAAAGGGGTGAGTATCTGTTACAGTAGTACTTTTAAAAGTCAGATTGATTAAACAACCAACAAAAATGTCAGCTAAGGAAGCATCTGATCAAAACAATAAGGACATGTTTGAAAAAACTATGCAATATGTTGACAGATGAGGCGATCAAAATTACAAACACATATTTAGATTAGGCTGGTATTGGACAAAACTGCGTTATTCAGTTTGTCTGTGATATATATTGCGATATAAATGTAATTTGACAAGATGACTTAGAACTCGGATGAATTTTGGGATGAAATAAAATCGATTGTGATTATTTTTGTATAGGAGTATTTGCATAAAATAAAATACAGTTGAAAAGATGCAAATAATTGTTTTCTATGAAACCTAACAATATTGAGGTGCAAAAATTCAATAAAAATATATAAAATAACAATAATAGTTATAGTATAGTGTAGAGTCTTCATTGCATAAATAATTAAATACAAGTTATTTTGGCTTATACCATTATAGCCACCCCCCCCCCCAAACGAACAATGTTTCTACCAAATATTGTATTTTTGACTATTTCTACAAATATACCTGTGAAAGTTAAGGTTTTGTGGTCCAGGTCCAGGCTGACTTCAAACAGATCTAATCATGTGACACTCCAGACTAGAGCATTTGCTGCTAAAATTTCCAGCACTAGGATTAAAATATTGAAAAAAGAAAATAATTGTTTTAATTTGGAATATGTCACAGCGTTACTACTTTTCTTAACTCAGTGACCAAATAAATGCTGTTTTTCAGCGCAATAAGACACACAAAAGTTTTTATTTCTTACACTATTTTGAATGGTATTACATGTGATTTATATAATAAAAAGCTGTAATATTATGGTGTGATTTCCAGATGCTTTCATGTTGTTTTTCTTTGACCCAGGTATCAGGGTTTTCCCTGTGAGGCTAATCCACCGGTTTTTGAGCAGTTCCAGATTCAGCATCAGTGTAATTACTTCTGTGGACTCTTAAACCTCAGATCTCTCAAAGTCCCAGAAATCCTTCAGACTCCACTTCGATCTAAGGGCTCCAGCAGCCCACTGCTACAACGGAGATCAGCCGACAGCTCCTCCAGTCCCCAAATTTCACGCAAGGCCACTAAAAGCCCAAAACTGTCCCGCAAACCAAACCCTCAGACCTCCACCTAACTCAAAATGAAAGCATTTTAATTAGGCCATAATATGAAGATCTGTCTGTTACTGAAGGTCACATTGATCGGCAGTTAAAATACAACTGTACCAGAACATGCTTTTTTTTCTAATGAAATGTGTAAATCCAGAAACATAACTAATCTATTTTCAGTTGCAGTGATCCAAACAAAATCCATTGTATAACCGCCAGAGCTTTTGTATGTATGTTTTTTCTGTTTCTTAAAAAATAACAGTGCTATTGGATGACTTGACTTTTGTAAATAGTAATTAAAAACATGATTTTAGTTTAAGTTATTACTGACCTTTTACTGCTTAGATTATTTCCATTTGGTTGATTGAACATGGATAATGTGTCCCTTGAAATATTATCTTTAAGAAATTAAATTAATGAATGCTCATTAAAAGGCCACAGTATTACATAATACATACAGTACTCTCATTTTTTTATTTTTTTCAGAAGAAATTATTTGCTTCTGTACAAACAAAAAGAGGTGGTCAGAATCAGAGAACACTCCTTTTTAGATTAACAATGCATATCTTTTTTTTTCCAAACCTGAGCTGAGCTTGATGTGAGAGGAGGAAATAACAAGAAACTGACTGAATGTCAGCTACAGATTGAGATGACATTTTTAATTTAAGATTGTCATCTCATGTGATTTTATATACTGTATCTTATCTCACTGGGTCAGTTATGTAGAATATGCAGGAGATTCATCAGTAAATCTGACTTCAGCTTCAGTGAAAATTGGATGGAAGCTAAACAAAGAGCACTTTCATGTGCAGGCAAAGAAAGATAAAAAAGCAGGGAGAGGGAAATCTTAATATCGGCTGTTCTATTATTGATCTCCAAAAAGTCAAAACAAAGAAGAATATCTAATACCAAGTTGGGAAATGTAATGTAATCTAAATATGAGAAGAACAAACAGTCTCATGAATATCATGACACACCATCTTGTCATCGATTACTGTGGTCTTCTGCCACGTCACAACCTGTGAAGTCAACACTATGTAGATTTTTATCTCGAAAGATGGAAATAACAAAAAAAGCTTTGGATTTAAAGTTGCCTTGTAAGATGTGTGGATGCAATCATTCTACTATATGATGTGCAACTAAAACATACAGTTAAAGTCAGAATTATTAGCCCCCCTTTTTGAAATATTTCCCAAATTACGTTTATTATGTTTAGGAAATTTTCACAGTATGTGTGATAATATTTTTTCTTCTGGAGAAAGTTTTATTTGCTTTAATTTGGCTAGAATAAAACCAGTTTTACATTTTTAAAAACCATTTTAGAGTCAATATTATTAGCCCCTTTAAGCTATATTTTTTTCGATAGTCAACAGAACAAACCATCGTTATACAATAACTTGCCTAATTACCCTAACCTCTAATAACCCTTATTTGTTTTATTTCAGCTAGAATAAAAGCAGTTTTAATTTTTAAAAAACATTTTAAGGTAAAAAATTATGAGCCCCATTAAGCTTTTTTTTTTTTTTCGATAGTCCACAGAACAAACCTAATTACCCTAACCTGCCTAGTTAACCTAGGTAAGCCTTTAAATGTCACTTTAAGCTGTATAGAAGTGTCTTGAAAAATATCTAGTCAAATATTATTTACTGTCATCATGGCAAAGATAAAATAAATCAGTTATTAGAAATGAGTTATTAAAACTATTATGTTTAGAAATGTGTTGAAGAAATCTTATCTTTATTAAACGGAAATTGGGGAAAAAAAATAAACAGGGGGGCTAAAAAATTTTGACCAACTGTATGTTGGAATCAGAAAAAGTGCCATTTTTAATGTGCCTTTAAGGCCTGTTCATACCAAGAACATTTATTGAAAATCAGATCCTTTTGTGTAGATGAGATGCTTTAAAGAGGAGAGGAATTGATAGAATCATATCAGTATCAAATTTCAGTTTTTGTTGTTGCGTTTACGTGGATATAATCATATCCTTAGGTTCTACTGAAAAAAAAAATATATATATATAAATAATATTCATCTAAACATTCGGTTTAAATGCATAGTGGTAATTTTATTGGTTTTAATAGAATCTATAATGGTCCCTGTGGGTCTCTATTTGTCTTTTTTACCTTCTGTTTGTAGCCTGTTAAAACTACTAAATCCTGATGAAATAACTTGTAAATAATAGAATAATTATTGTTATTGCTATTGCCCTTGTTGTGAGTGTGCCCTTACAATTATATGCGACGAGACATATTTAATAGGAAAATATGTGGCAATTAAATCCTTCTTATGTTAGGTCTTATATAAACAAACGTTGGTCAATTTTGACTTACAGTCACGTAATGGAATAGTCAATTAAAAGATCACAAAGTTCAGAGTAATTGAATTAATCTGCTCTATTTCACATTGTTTATAAGAGAAGCTTGTTTGCAGGAAGAACTCGCATCCCAAGAGGCCCTAGAACGTGATTTGAATATCCAAACATATTTAAACTACTACTTACATACCATTAGACGGGTCAGTGAAACATGTTTTCCTGTGTTTTGGTAATACTGAGTTGGTAAACAAATTAACAGTAGTCATATTAATGCAGAAAATTGTGACTATGATTGTAGCAACAAACGATGAGGAAGGTTTTCCAGTCAACAGAACTAATGCAACCTCTTTCACACATGACTAGAGGAGATCTAATCTGGACAATTTATTTATGAAAAATAAAAACAAGACAAATTGTCCTGAGATATCAGGAAATTAATGTGCAGCTGAAGTCAAAATTATTAGCTCTCTTGTCATTTTTTTATTTCTCTTAATACATTTACCAAGTGCTGTTTAATGTAGAGAACACCTTTGTAAACATAAGTTTTAATTAATGACAGAACATACAATTTTATTAGTTATTAGTAGGGCCAGACGGAATCTGCAGACATTTTTTGCTATTTCTGCGCAGAGTTTTGGTAAACGTCTAGGGATTTATGCGGAATGATTTTGGGAGTAAACATAACTAAAACCTTAATATATGAAATAAAAAGTAATACCTTTTTAACTTGTATTTAATGTTTACTATGCAAATCCATTGGTAAACAATTCAAGTCCCTCATATAATATATCTACAAAGAGACAGAAAATATTACTGTACAAACTGTATTGTAAATAAATCATATAAATATTTTCATATTAGTCAATAATATTACTGAAATAATTAAAAAAACTGAACAAATATAAATTAACACACATTTACACAAGTAAATAAACAGAATCAATGATGGGCTAAAAATCTGCGGAATTCTGCGCATGCAGATTCTGTGTGGGCCTAGTTATTTTGAAAGTTACATACTTGTAGTAGCTTAAAAGTGCAGTTTAAAGGCTTCACTGGGTTATTCATTTTACTAGGCAGATTAGGTTAATTAGGCAAATGACTGGACAACAGCAATTTGTTTTGTTTCTAATACTATTTCTAATAATATTCACCTTAAAAGATATTTTAAAAAACTAAAAAATGCTTTATTCCAGTCAAAATAAAAGAAATAAGACTTTTTATAAAAGAAAAAAAATTAAAATATGTGAAAATTTCCTTGCTATGTTAAACATCACAGACAAAATATATCAAAAGAAGGCTAAGAATTTTATAATCAACTGTATTTTACTCATTAAATATATTTAGAGACTGTTTTCCTCTAAAATAGACAGAAATGTTACCAAACCATGTTAACAAACTGACACATGAAAAAAAAAACATTATGAATGCAAAATGAAACATTCCAAAATCTAGACAGGATCCGAGAAGAGTGTGCGGAATGCATTAACATAGTCTCACATATCCAACGGAGCATTGGTGATGATAAGACATTGTTATATACTTTGATTGTGATAAATTAGTTGAATGAACGAATATATATTCTTGCCCGTGGTTTTGCAAATGCCTACCATGAGAGAGCCTAATTATAGTCCCAAGGATGTAGTTATGCATAATTGTCTGCTCACGTCATGATGAAGCACATTAATAGGGAAAGCTACGAACTGATAAGGGTTGGTTTCAAAATGAGTCCAGACTGAGTGTCAATGGGCGAACTCATAAATCGCCACATGTGGGAGTTAAAGGGCACCAATTCTGCCCTTTTTACAAGATGTAAAACATGTTTTTGCATCTCCAGAATGTGTCTGTGAAGTTTCAGGTCAAAATACCATTCCATCAGATCATTTACTATACCCTGTTGAAAATGTTAATTTTGGGGTCTAGGGATCTGTAGCTATTTTTTACGTCTTTGCTTTTAAATGAAAATGAACTGGTTCTCCCACCCACTGATTAAGGGTGTATCTTCAAAAGGAGGATACCCAGCATCAGATGTCATGATAAACACAGCACAATGTGTATATCCTTCACACCGGACCTCGGCCAAGGCTTCATTCGCTCATGAAGTTCGCTTCATCCACACGTGAAATTCACTTCACAACATAAACAAAATGACTCCAGTTTATTGCAAAATGACTGACATCAATTTTGTCTGGAGGGTAGCTATGCTTTTTGCGATATATAAGGCGAAATAACAGTCGTAGACTTGTTTGATGCCGTGTCAAGTCCATCAGATCCTTTAGAGGCACACCCAGCTTGGTGAGTTTCACCAACTCCTCTGATTGGGAGACAGCTGCTACTAAAGCAAGCTCCTGATTGGTTAACTTGGCACAGTTTTTGGCAAAGTTTACATTTTTAAACTTGCGATTTGCGCAAACCACACATTACATGCATCAAACTGCCAAAATGTTCAATTCATGCCTTGTCATTTGTTCCAATCCTGTCATTCGTGCCATAGGATGCCTTTTGTCTTTGCATATACTTAACATGAAATGCACCATAAAATCGAACCAGGAAGATTCCTAATGATTATTTGATGTAGTTGTTGTGGCGTTTAATCAGTCGCACTGCAACGATGAATGAGCCACACACAAATGTCATTACAAGGTTCTCTGTTCGGACTGTTTTGCTCATCTACTCACAGCAAATGTGACAGGATGCCCAAACAGATAAAAATATGCTGCTAAATTACTGTACAAAATACATTTGATTTAATGCCTGCAAACTGGGACTTCTGTTGTATGATTAAAGCATTCTCCTTTACAGTTGATTCCAGTGGTTATGAATTACTTAACTCAAAAGTATATTTCAACATGCTTTAAAGCATACCACTTACTGCTTCTGGCAGTGCAGTTGGATCACAAATGTTGGAGCAGATATTTTAATCCTATGTTGTGGACATAATAATACGCATTAACACTGTTAATATGCTGGGGAATATATATAATATAATATAATATAATATAATATGGGGAAAACCGGACTGCTATGACATGTTTGCAGTGGGCCTCAAAGTCACTAGGATTTGGATCTTAGTTTATTCATTCATTTATTCATTCATTCATCCATTCCTTCATTTTCCTTCAGCTTAGTCTCTTTATTCATCAGGGATCGCCCCTGTGGAATGAACCGTCAACTTATCCACCATATATTTTACACAGCGGATGCCCTTCCTGCTGCAACTCAGTACTGGAAACATCTATACACACTAATTCACACACATACATTACAGTCAATTTAGTTAATTTAATTCACCTATAGTCCATGTCTTTGGACCCACACGAACACAGGGAGAACATGCAAACTCCACACAGAAATGCCAATGACCTGGCCGGGACTTGAACCAGCTACCTTATTGTTGTGAAGCGGCAGTGCTAACCACTGAGCCACCATGTTGCAGATTTTAGTTTAACATGAGGAATCAAAAAAAGAGACTTGTTGTGTTTATATGACTCCAATATGACTTTGTATGCACTTTACCTACAGTACACACATTTTTGTCCCAACAGCTTCCAAAAGTTGATTTTGCATGATAGGTGCCCTTTAAAACATCCACCTTCGACCATGTAATTAAAATGTCAGGTCGAAATTTTTCGAGGAAAACTCTATGCTGGTCTATTATACTGTCATCCTTTTAATAATCAAGATGACTTGCGGGATGTAATTTTTGCACTAAATATGGAATTGTATTAGAAGCATTCGAAGCTTGTGAAATGTCACAATAGCGCTGGCATTTTAGCAACTTTTATCTCTTATCCAGTAAAGTTGGAGGCAGCGAGTGTGTCTATGTGGGACCTGTCACTGGCGGGATAATCTGGCACTGCAGACCGTGTGCGTGCGTGAACTGTGTGTTGCTCTGACATTCAGATAACAATCTCGCAGCCTCCGCGCTGCGCATCTCAACCACAGAAAAGGCTAAACGTTCTTGAATGAAATCATGACTGGCTAATTATATGATAATGCTTTTGAAAGATTCTAGGGCAGATCAAAGGTTATAGGACAGTGTTTAATAATTTGGGTTTCTGTGACGAACATTGTGGGCTAATTTGGTCAATTGTAGGATAATAGACTTTCATTTTTGTTAGTTAGAAATATACAATACAAATAGCATCACTGTATGTATTTGTGTGTGTGTGTGATTGATTTGTGGTTACCAATGGATTTAATGTATTTTTTGTTTGTTTTATTTGTAATAAAAGCATGGTTTGTTGTACAGTATCAAAATTCAAATATTAATATTTATTTATTTAATATAATCAAGATAAAATAATGTTAAATCATTATAAATAGATTTATGGTATGTAAAAATGAAGCAGAAATGCTGACAATATTTGGGCCTGCATTTATTAAAATATTTTAATAATAAATAAGGTATCATGCTAAACTGAAATACACTTTACATTATTAAAAGCATATGGGTTAAACCTATTAATATAATTTAACAGTCTCAGATCGTGTTTTTTTCTGATAACCTTTATTATATTATTGCAGCTTGTTGACAAAATCTTTGTCATTTTGACAGTATACAATTTTTTTTAATTAAAATCTTGTTAATATTATCCAGGTACTAAGTGCTCATCAGAAAAAAATAAACAAATTCGAACAGAACCTTAAATTTTGTATAAACTGTCCCTTTATTATTTTATCAAGTGACTCTTGATCTACTTAGATATGCATTTGAATAACATTTAATGGATGTCTTCTGTAAATCCTGGGAAGTTTTATTTGTTTGTCATTATGTTTTTTTTTTTTTAAAGAAAAATGACAGTCTGATGTATAAAATTTAGTTTTTTTATTATTTATTAAGACTTCTCAAAACCTTTTTTCCTGAATCCCTCATACAAACACAAGCAGCACTATCATACATCTCAGGTATTGATTACAGCAGAGTATAGCAGGGCCGTTAATATTATTGTGTTGTTTATCTTGTTGCCAAGACGTCTGTTTTATACATCTTTTTATCAAAATAACATATTTAAATAATTTCAATCTACACCTTGATAGCAATGATTTCAATGTTTCATTGTCAGGATAAGCAGAATAACATACATTCAGGGGGTCATTATCGCAAAATAAACCCATTCAGGATGAGTATTCAGTGTTTATTTTGAGATAAAGAGCTACTAGCTGTGTATTATCACTTACATATCAATACACAATCAATACAACCAACACACTTTTCTCAAAGCAGCCTCTGTTGTTGAGCTTCTACCATCTGCTGTCAACACAGATCACATGCAGTGGTGTGAAAAGGTGTTTGTGTTTGCCCTCTTTTTTTTGCATGTTTGTCACACTTTTTAATGTTTGAGATCATCAAACAAATTGAAATATTAGTCAAAGATAACACAAGTAAACACATCATCCAGTTTAAATGAAGGTTTTTATCATTAAGGGAAAACAAAGTCCAAAACTTCATTGCCTACATCAAATCACACTTTAAATCTTTAAGCTATCAAACATTTAGCTATTTGATGGTTCCTGCTTGTGCTTTATTTACACAACTATAGAAAAATTAAGAGCTCATTTACACAACAATATTTTCTCAGGAAACTATTTATGTGTTTTGACGCAATACAATCTTATGACAATTCGTAACTTTTTGATTTAGTGGCTAATTCGCAAGAATTTGTACGATCTCATTTGTATGGTGGCCGAGAGAGCTTAACGTGCTGCAATTTAAGAAAGCACATGCAATTACAAAAAACACCAGCAAATAAAGAAACGATCTTCATCAATTTGACAGCTCACGTGTTGCAAATTGTTCACAACACAAACAGCTGAAGAAACGGACTGCAAATTGGTCACAACACTTGCAAATATCCACGTAACACATGCTTTTCTTCACTTGTTTGTGTTGTGACCAATTTGCAACACGTGTGCTATCAAATTGATGAAGATCATTTCTTTATTTTCTGGTGTTTTTTGTAATTGCATGTGCTTTCTTAAATTGCGGCACGTTAAGCTCTCTCGGCCCCTATACATTCATACAATTTAGTATGATTTGCTTATCCCTCAATGATGGCTGGGCAGACATCAACATGACAATGCCATTTTTGTCACTGAAAACACATAAATATGAAAACGGGTTTCAAACTACATGAAAAATGTTGTGACGATTAAATGACCGAAGTGAAAGCGATGACGTCATGTGTGTAGATAGTACATGTTTAGGAAGGTGTAGATTAAAGCCAAGTGCAAACAAAATCAAACTACACACACAACTACAATGCCAGAATACGTAGAGTGTTGTTATTACTCAACTGCTTTCTAACACTTCATTAGCAAATACAGACCTGGCAAATGTAACACAGTGTTTGTTAGTTTTTTGTTCAGTTTTTTCAGCAAACTACTAATGAAATATAATTAAAAGGAAAATAATCATAGTTTAGAGTATTAAATAACAATACGTAAAAAATGTATGTTTGTAATGTTTATATCCATTTATATATAAAAAAAAGTAATGTTTATATCCATTTATATATAAAAAAAAGTAATGTTTATATCCATTTATATAAAAATAAAGTAATGTTTATATCCATTTATATATAAATAAAAGTAATGTTTATATCCATTTATATATAAATAAAAGTAATGTTTATATCCATTTATATATAAATAAAAGTAATGTTTATATCCATTTATGTATAAATAAAAGTAATGTTTATATCCATTTATATATAAATAAAAGTAATGTTTATATCCATTTATATAAAAATAAAGTAATGTTTATATCCATTTATATATAAATAAAAGTAATGTTTATATCCATTTATATATAAATAAAAGTAATGTTTATATCCATTTATGTATAAATAAAAGTAATGTTTATATCCATTTATATATAAATAAAAGTAATGTTTATATCCATTTATATATAAATAAAAGTAATGTTTATATCCATTTATATATAAATAAAAGTAATGTTTATATCTATTTTAGACAACACACAATCTATATTTTAACTTCAGAAGAGTTGCTCCAAATGACAAAACATTTTTATTTGAATACACAAGTTATAGAATACATAAATATTTAATCTTTTCTCAAACACACGGGAAATTTTCAAGTATGCCGAAATATTTTTCCAGATTTCTGCAACTTCTTGTAAATAATACAGTGTGTACAAATTTATTTCTAGTTTCATATGTTTCCAATGTTTCATAAATAACAAAAATCCCAACAACTGACGTCGAGGAACCGGTACAATCAGGGAATGACTCAGTCAAAGTTGTCTTTCTGTCTGGCTGAATGTGAGTCACAAAGCCCAGCGCAGGTGTGTGTTGTTAAAGGGTTTAATGATGTGGCATGAGATGCAAACAGTGCAATAAAGGTGTGAACAGTGCGGAAACTCCTACTAAGACTCATTTGGGTGTAGATAATAGATCCAGCTGCATATTCTGTGATCAGATGTACATAAACAATGCAAAGCACCAAGTCTTCACATGAGAAAAAGAAAAAATAAAGTTCTGTTTACATGAGGTCTGGCTTATTCACATGTGAGAGGAACAAGCTTCTTTGTGGAATTATATGAAGCAAGTTTTCTTAAAAAATTGATTTGATTGATTTTTAAACAATGCAGTAGAAAGATTGACTGTAACTAAAATTATACATTGGAAATGTTGTAGACAGTAGGTACAGTTAAAATGAAGTTTTTTTTAATGGCATTGATGGTTTCATGAAGAATCCCTATCATCCACAGAACTTTCTTATTATGTAAAAGGTTCTTTATAATGTTTTTTTTTTTAATGCTCTTCAGTTTGTTTTAACTTATTTTAACTTATGCATACATTTTAAAAAGTCACATGCAATGTATTAAATATTTTTTACACTTTCACTGACACAGATTTCTACAGCAGAATCTACTGTAAAATCTAAAAATAATTTTCCTTGTGCTAATATTTTGTATAATTGGATAAGTCAGTGATAAGAAACAACATTAATTTCACAAACTGACACTTACACATATACAACTGTCTCAGTATAGACAGATGAAACAAATTTCATATCCACATTAATACACACACGACACCCACAATATCATAATCACAAATGTTTATCAAATTTGTTTGCAGTTCTCAAAAGTAAAAAAAAACAAGGGAAAATGTGCTGGTTGGCTTATTTACTCTA
The DNA here is from genome assembly GCF_903798145.1 of Danio aesculapii. Classification (NCBI taxonomy): domain Eukaryota; kingdom Metazoa; phylum Chordata; class Actinopteri; order Cypriniformes; family Danionidae; genus Danio; species Danio aesculapii. The sequence goes on along the minus strand of NC_079441.1, from coordinate 28,540,908 downwards.
CGGGCTAAACCTGAAAAAATGTGACAAAATATTATACATTTTACAAAAAAAAAAGCACTTTTTACAAAGGATTTATGATTTTGAAAATATAAAAAACATGTATAAAAACACATTTTTGCCAAATTGCTAGCATTTATACTGCTAAAATAATAATAAAAACACGACAAAGGCTTTTATTTCAGTATGATGACGTACTTCCAAATAAAATGGAATATGTCATACGGGGTGGGTTTTATTTTTGTTCTCCTCTTATAATATGATTTATATAATCATCTAACAGATGATGGTTACATTTTGATAAAGGTTTTTTTTGTTGCATGGATTGACTTTTTACCTTAAGGCTAACAATGTGCGCTAGTAAAATAAGTGAAGTTTATTTATAAACTAATTTTGAGTGGACCACGTGCTTTTGATCGCTTGCAGCTGGCCCTGCATTATCCAATGTATGATTCACCAATCAGACAATTTCTAACCCACTATAAATACCCTAGGTTCCATATAACAGCGTTCTTCGTTTAGAGGAATCCCCCTTCCACCCCTACTCCACCTCTTTTCCTCGATGTGTGGCACGATGGCCCAGTGGTTAGCAGTGTTGCTTCACAGGAAGAACATCTCTGGTTCTAGTCATTACCAAGCCAGCTGACGTTTCTGTGTGAAGTTTACACATTCTCCCTGTGCTCACGTGGGTTTTCCCCAGGTTCCCCAGTTTCCTCCCACCATCCAAAAACATGCAACTTAAGTTAATTGACTAATCCAAATTGGCACCATAGACATGCACCTAGTAAGCAGAAATCTTATAAGAACAATCACTCAATCATTAGCTACTACAGCAGGGGAGTTCTACCTGAGCTCAAACTACCCTCTCACCTTGCAACAGGAGGGAGCCCCGGACTCGAGGATCTTATGAGCTCAGGGCTCTCTCTCTGGACAGCATGCCAAACAAGCTTTATAATTAATCATCAGCTAAATGTGAACTCTTGAAACATTGTATATTTTAAATTTCACACAGACTTTAAGAACTTTTCATTAAATTGTTCTTCTGGTTTAGCTACTCTAGTTCATATGTTTTGGTCCTATCCTTCCCTGCTTTCTTTCTGGAGTCAAATTTTCCTCTCGTTGATTGCTATTACCACTATTAAAATTAAGCCTTGTCCAGTTATTGGTTTATTTGGGGTTCTCCCACCCGGCCACACTATACCCTCTTATTTTGTACAATTTTTAGCCTTCTTAACCCTTCTGGCTAGACGGTTAATTCTTCTGAACTGGAAGAGCCCTTACCCTCCTTCTCACACTTGTTGCATAAGAAATGTTCTTTATTTTATAAAATTAGAGATAAATCGTTACTTTCTTCATCGACCTGTATAAGCACTCTTTTCATTAAACTGTGGGAACCCATTTACAAACAAGAACAAACTGATCAGATTGACCCTGCTCCAGCCTGGTACTGGAAACTAGCTCTGGTCAGCACATTGTAGACCTGTATTTTCTGTATGTCAGATTGCACTAGTGTTTATTTTTTGCTCAAAATACTCTTCAGTGTATTTGCTTATTGTTACATGTTTATGTTGTCCTCTTTGTATATTTTTGTAATGTGTTTTGCGATGTATAAATAAAACATAAAAAACTGAAATAAAAATAAAAATCCCCTTTGCAAACTTTATTTTTATTCTAAGAGTGTACCCGCTTACCTTTATCAATTAGCGTAACATATGGAGTGTGACATATTAGTTTGATAAGATTACTCAACCTTTCGGATGTACCATGGGAACCAGCCCAGCAATTAAAGTGGTAAATATTTGTCTATGAAGGTGTTTCTTCTACAATATCCACTGGTCTTGATAACTCACTTGATGTTGTTGTGAAACTGAAACTTCCAATGGTATCTCGGCAAAGTCAATAAAGCAAGCAATAATTTTCAATCACAGGTAAACAATGGCAGATGTCAAGAATTTGGCCAGGACTTGTTGTTCCAGAGATTACTAAAACTACTCGCTGTGACTAATTGCATACTCGTCATTTACTTAGTCAGCCTCACCTAATCGCATGTGCTTGATGATCGTAATAATTTCCTTCATAGTAAAACATCCTTGCAGGAAATTAGAAAAGCATTTCACGATAATAAAGACAAGCATTTGGAAATATTTACTCTGCATTTTCAGCATGAGCACTTACTGATATAGGTGGAAATACTATTATTATTTAGTGTTTTTATTTCTCTCATTAAAAGGTTCAACAATAATAAAGGCAAAATACATATAGAATTTAAATGCAGTATTAATGTTATCATATGCATAAAACCCTACTTGTAGCAATTTGCCTTTGGTTCAGTGATTGTAAGCAACAAAACATTATGTACACTATAAAAATGCTGGTTTCCACACAATTCTTTCATGTTTTTCCAAAACAAATTCATTAAGTTAACTTAATCGTTTTTTTTTTTTTTTTTTTACAATGGATTGAACATAAAACAATTTAGGTTTCTGGTTTCAACTAATTTTAAATAAGTAGCTTAAACAAGCAGCAAAAGTCATTTTTGAGTGTGCATCACTACATTTCTAAAGATGGTGATAAAAACCGATAAAAGACACATTCAAAAGTTCTGAGATGATGTTTAAAAACATTTCAACACCATAAATGGAAGAGATTTATAATATTTGCACAGGAGGTGTACAATATACACCATATAAAGAGACATTGATTTAAAATGACTTTTCCAGCTTGCCCTGCATTTCACATTGTGGTACTTTAATGGACATTTAACAACCTGTGAAAATGCTCTCTATTAACCCAGTGTACTGTATGGCCCACTAAAAACAGGGTCAGCATTTATTTATGCAACCAAGCACAGTAACTGGATTTATCACATATATTAAATATCAAATATCTGAATCAATACATTTTTGCATTTCTACAAAATCATGATCAAATGAACACTCTAAAAAATGAAACTATATTCTCACTATATAAAGGTGAGAGCCTGTCAGCACGATTAGGAATGTATCAGTAAAGTGTGAAAATGATCTGTGTTTCACTGGGGAATGATTTTTTCCTATATAAATCATGTTCCAGAGTGCAGTTTAGTGTAGAAGCTTTTATTTCACATTATCACTGGTTGAATGGGTTGAAAGACGCACCTTGTGACAATTAAATCATAAAGCGGAAGATAAGGTTTTTAAAAGTCATTGATATAAAAGGCACAAGTTTCTAAATAAACGTAAAAATAAAATTAACAATTTGAAGAACAAAAATACAATATTTCAAAACAAATGACATACATTTTTAATTCAATAACACTATTCCTTAAAGCAAAAATCTCATTGTAAATACACTGAAAATATACATTTATTTATATATCAAAATAATATTTAACATTACTGAAACAAGCTATACAGGCCAGTTTACACCTATTCCTTATGGGTTTTATCAAGTTGTTGTTTTGACCAAAAATTGAATAAAATACTGTATAATTTAACCATTAAGTAAAAATTTTTATTTACAAATTCAACTCTGTTTGTCTATATTTTACCAAAATTTGGGTTGAAACAAGCCAAAATTTTTTGTACACATTGTACCCATTAATAGTTATTAGTCCAATAAACTGAACTAATATGAAGGATGTGATTTAAAGGTTGTGTTATCAATCATTATCAGTTATCAACGTGTTATCAATTCTTATGCGATTGTGTGACTTTCCTTCTTCTTTGTAGATCTGATGCATTGCCACATTATTATTCAGGATAAATTCAAAATCTTAAATCATCAATAGCAACTTTTTATGGCTGTTAAAAAAATGATGTCTTCAATCTACAATACTTAGATACATACTGTAAATCAATTGAAATTAATGTTAATAAAATTGTTCATACAATTTCAAGTTCAACGTTGCATTTGATTATATGAATTAATGCACTGTCATGATCAAATGATATCATTTTATTAACTATTGTCAAACAAATAAGACCTTACTGGGTGCCACTCTATTATTCTCTTAAAGATAAAGGTTACAAGTGCTGTTCATGGAACCATCAATGCCAATAAAGAAAGCTTATTTATAAGAATATAGGTGTTGATTCAACTGTTAGGTATGATGCACTCATTGTGCTCATGTTTTGCTGTTATTCAGTCAGAATACAGTTAATGTTAGGGACAGGTTTAGGTTAAGGGATAGAGTTAGTGCGCATTAGCTGTGGTAGGGCCAAAATTGTGTAATTGTCCTTTACATTCAAGGGGCATCATCTTTAGAGGTTTTTAGGTCAAAGTTGAAGGCACATTTGTTCAGTTTTGGATTTGATGTACTCTAAGAAATGCTTGTTGTTGTAATGTTTGTACTTTGTTATCCATGTCATTTGTATATTTTACATTTCTATGTCTTATGTGAAACATTTTGGGCAATCAACTTGCAGTTAAATGTGCTATATAAATAAAGTAGTAGAAGTTGAAGTTACAGTCAACACTATCCATAGATGCAACCACTGAAATTAAGGTAGCACTTTATTTTATAGTTCTTTATTTTGTTTTGTTTATACAGTACAGTACATATAATGTATGTATATAGTCATTACTGGCAGTTCACTAAGGCGAAGGAAAATAAATGAATGCATAGTCATTACATAAACAGTACACTGTAAAAAATCTTGAAAAAAGTTTAAATTACTTGTTTTTTTTTTTCTTCTTGGTTTGGCAAAAAGCATTAAAATGTCTTTACAACTAAATTTAACACGTTTACTTAACCTAAATTAAAATTTTCTTCATTAAGTTAAAAAAAATAGTTTTGTGAGCAAAACTTTGCAAGTTCACCCAAAAAAGCTTCTGCTAACTTGTTACTTCTGGAAGGGCACAGCTGCAGAAAGACTTTTAATGTAAATTTTCATTTCACATTTACCTAGTTTGCTCTACAAAAGAAATGCTTAGCGCATGTAGACTGTTAATTTGTATTTAACTGTTATGTATATAGAGCTGAGATCAGAATTATTAGCCCTCCTGAAATATTAGCCCCCCTATTTATTTTTTCCCCAATTTCTGTTTAACGGAGAGAATATTTTTTTCAACACATTTCTAAACATAATAGTTTTAATAACTCATTTCTAATAACTGATTTATTTTATCTTTGCCATGATGACAGTAAATAATATTTTACTAGATGTTTTTCAAGACACTTCTATACAACTTAACCTCCTAGGGCTTGAGTGTCCACATACTTAAACAGCACATTTTAGCTCTTAAGTGGCTGTTTAAAATACTTTAAATGTTTTATATTTTGTTACAGACATACAGTGTCATCCTGCAATTGTTTTGCAGCATATGAAATGTTATTTTTAACTGTCCAAAATGGGAAAATTTAGTTTTTACCCTCTGATAGTCAAAGCAAGTAAAAAAAATCTGTTAAATATGCATTAAAAAACATTCAGGAAAAAGTGTTTTATGTAAATTTGGACCACGAGTCTACATACTGTATATGGACATAATTTTTCTTTAAAAGTACATCAGATTAAAAGATAATAGTTAGGTTTTTATTCTAATTAGGTTCCAATAAGCCCAAATAGCAAAGAGAAATAAAAAATACATGTAAAAAAAAACATCATGGGCCTTAAGAAGTTAAAGTGACATTTAAAGGCTTAAGTAGGTTCATTGGGTTAACTAGGCAGGTTAGGGTAATTAGGCAAGTTATTGTATAAAGATAGTTTGTTCTGTAGATTGAAAAAATATATAGCTTAAAGGGGCTAATACTTTTGACCTTAAAATGGTTTTTAAAAAATTAAAAGCTGCTTTTATTCTAGCTGAAATAAAACAAATAAGACTTTCTCCAGAAGAAAAAATATTATCAGACATACTGTGAAAATTTCTTTGCTCTGTTAAACATTATTTGGAAAATATTTAAAAAAGAGAAAAAAATCAAAGGGGGGCTAATAATTCTGACTTTAACTTTATATATGGATGTTTTTTCCTAACAAAATTAAAATTAAAATTCAAATGCCTAAAAAGATCAAATAATAAATCAAATTTTCAAAACAACTACCCAAACAGATAATCAAACGGTCGAATAATAAATCAAAATGCATTCTCAAATGAGAAATCAAATGTATTTGTTATTTAATTTTTATGAACAACTCAGTAAAGCCCTGTAATAATTAAATGACATATCAAATGCTCAAACTACAGTATAATTAAAATGGAGGAACCAGTTTCTGGTCTCCTGATTACACACACACACAGCTGGAAGCTCATGATGCACTGATTACAAGAACTATAAAGACACCTCAATCACACAGACTCTTTGCTGAGTCTTGTTTTTCCATGTGAAGCATTACAAAGCATTTTTTCTGTTTCTAATTCTGTGTCTAATAAATGTTTTATTAACATTTGTCTCTGTTTTTGTTTGTTTTTTCAATTGAACTATGTTTGTTTGTTCTGATATTGTATTATTTCTTAGTACCAATTTCCAAATAAGTTTTTTGTTTACTCAACTTCAGACATTTTTGGTCAGCGCAACTGATGTTTTCAAATGTTGAATGAACAAGAAAAAGCGAAAGGAAATAAGGATTATGTTTTTTGTTGTTATACTGGCCTACATTTTTTACAGTGTATATTAACGACTGTAAATGTACCCCTTACCCCATGTAGTGACCTTTATAGCCCAAACCTTTCCTAGGTAAGTACAATTTATGCACAGGTTAATACTGTAAAATGTAACTGAAATGAAGTACAGATGTAATTATATGAAGCTTTTTAAAAAATTAAATATAAGTACTACAAATACAAACATGTTTGTCGCAATGAGTGCACTATGAAATGATTATTTAATTATTAATGAAGTGTAAGTGCATGGCAGTAAATTATATAGTGGGTTCCTGTACTGTAAAATACCATAAACATTTCTTACCTCTGAGACCAATTTGATCTGCCTCCACAGCTTCAGTTTATCCTGTCAAAACACAAAACACATCACTGCATACATATTAAAAATGGCAAGTACTAATGCCACGTGATAATTAGTTTGTGTTTATCACTTGCAGCGTCATAAAACATGAATCACTCTGCTTTCCCTTTCACACTTGAAGACGTGTGTAAAAGTTGAAATGGCAGGGGTGAGAGGCAGGACAGGCTGAAGTTAACACTCTCTCCGATTCTGTTTACTACAGCTTACTTCTTATGTGGCTTATCATAAAGATAGGTGTTGAGGCAGGAGAAGTTTAGCACCTTTAAATTCTCAGCATTATTCAGCCATCATCAGCTTCCACACATCTGAGTTTTATGGCACGCTGAGTGAGTCCCTTATGAGTCACTGGCCCATTTATTAAGGACTGCAGAAAGGGAGAGAGAAAAAAGAAATGAGTCAAACTGTTCACTGGAGTCGCACCATTATGGTCTCATGTCAGGCCATGGGGAATAGAGGTGTCACTGGTGGTAATGGCTTTGCATTTTCACCTTCAACCCTAGGCAAGTTCATCCAGCGTCCTCACCCTCTTCCTCCAATCTCTGCTGGAAACTGTGAAGGAAGCATCACACACACTCACATACTGTAGGGGCAAACTAATGTATAAAGATGAGAAGAACTGGACACAAATCTTCTTTTCAAAAAGTTCACCCATTTCTTTTCTGCTTAGTCCCTTTTTTCATCAGGGATCACAGCGGAATGAACCGCCAACTTATCCAGCACATGTTTTACGCAGCGGATCCCCTTCCATCTGCAACCCAACACTGGGAAACACCCATACACTCTTGCATTCACACACATACACTACAGCCAATATAGCTTACCCAATTCACCTATAGCGCATGTCTTTGGACTTTTGGGGAAAACCGGAGCACCCAGAGGAAACCCACGCGAACACGGGGAGAACATGCAAACTCCACACAGAAATGCGCACAGAAATCAACAATAATGCATTAATGTTGATTTCATTAATGATGTAGCGGTATAACGTTTCACAAGTGTTCCTGAAAATAAAGCATGTGCAATTGACTTTTGAAGGTGCAGTAGGTGATTGTCTTCAGAAACATTTTCGTTGTGCTGGTTGAAACTCTCTTCACATTCCAATAGTAATGATTAAAGTAAATTATCTAAATGTATTTATATGCATTTTTATATTCTGGGTAAGGCATAAGCATTAAAAATGTTTGTCCAATTAAAATTTGTCGGGGCAATAACCCCTATGATTCTAATAAGTCACCCAAACTGTCTGTCAGCAAATGTAGTTACATCTGCGCATCTGTTCATGCAGATCCGCCATTTGCGGATTGGTTTTATATTCACATCACATTGGTTCATTTTAGAACAATGACGATCTGTGATGCGCTCCCTATATTATTTACCGCTACTGTTCAGTCTGAAATAGCATGTAAGTATGGCTTAGTAATAAGTGTAATTCCTGCACGCCGCTGGCCAAACACCATAGTCACTTTAGGACAAAGTGCGTGAGAGAGTGAGACCAGCTATCCTTGCATGCATGAAATATTGCACATTATGACCAGTTTTGCTCGCTACATAACTGAAAACATGCAAGATATAATAGATTATTAGTTGGGAATTGTAGTATCATAAAGTACTATAAAGTATGCATCTTGCTGATATACACTGTGAACATCAGCTACGCTAATTATTTTCTTTATTCTCCATTTCCACCTGGGGATACTCTTCCCGAGGCCCTCAGACTATGCAGAGTCACTGATTCGATCCAAGACCAACGACGAGATGATCCCAAGGTTTCCATATCCTGGACCTGGCCGAATCCTGAACAACTACTGCGATGGTCATGGAAGAGTGGAGAACATGAGACTGATTCCTGTGACGCTCCAGAGACAGACGAGTCTTCGCTGAGGCCAGCTTCCAGCCTCCACCACTGAGACTGCAGCTCTGCACAAGACGTTTGGCCAGCGGAGAAATTAAAATGGTCGTGCCCAACTGAGCCTGGTTTCTCTCAAGGTTTTTTTTCTTCACTTCCGCCATTAGTGAAGTTTTTTCCCCTCTCCGCTGTCGCCACTGGCTTGCATGGTTCAGGATCTGTAGAGCTGCGCATCGTTGGATTTGCTCTTCAATATTTGGACTCTCAGTAGTGATTATTAAACCACACTGAACTGAGCTCAACTGAACTGAACTTAAACACTACAAACTGAACTACACTGTTCCTATTTACTATGACCTTTTATGTGAAGCTGCTTTGACACAATCTACATTGTATAAACGCTATACAAATAAAGGTGAATTGAATTGAATTGAAGTATTATAACCGGCAACTGATATAATCTAGTGGGTTGTCTATTCTCATCTTTACGATGTGTGCTCGTGATTTCAGAAGGCGTGTGTTACGACTGACCAGGCGGATGGAGGCAAAAAGTGTCACAGAAGCCGCTGGTGAAAGTGAAGTGTGATTTATTTGGCACAAAGTGAAGAAAAAAATCCAGCAAAAAGACGAAAGTGACAAAATAACAATAAAGAATATTTACAAAGTATTTACAGGATTGTTCAGCTAAATCAAGCCAATGACCTGAACAAAATCTGTTAATACTACACTTTCTTCCACACAACACAACCTACTCCTACAACAACCCACCCAGATTGAAGGTTTGGGGCCATTTTATATTGTTGGCCCCACCCATGGGTTACACCATTTTACAGGTTGTAGGGTAACATATAAAGGAAAAAAATACATAAAAAGACATTAAACAAAAGTATAGATTAATAAAAGTAAATAAATATGCATACAAAAATTTAAATACAACACAACAAACAACCAATACAAATATAAACAACAGAACATTGATTTTTATCACTGACCAGGGGTCGTGACTCTGATGATGCAATGGCCTCTTTGAGTGAAGTCGGGAAAAGACTGTATAAATGTCTTTGTTTTAAATGTAAACAGGTTTGGTGCTGAGGAATGGAAACCGGTAAGTGTATGTAATCTTTCTATGTCTGGTTAATAAGTGATGTTTAAAAGAAAATGTGTCTGTGGTTATTTCAGTGTGAATGTGAAGATGATATGGGCTATTGTTTGACATGAAATTAAGATATTTACATAAACACAGTGTTAACCTTGGACAATAAAACAAATTCACATATTACACAAACACACACATGCAAAATACACTGATAACACAACAAAGATCTGTGTATACGTTATTTTGCCGTTAATCGAACCATGTTTATGAGTGTATGTATTTTATGTATGAGTGTAATGTGATGTGTATGTCAGTCAGAGTGTCTTTTCTTGGTTCTACACTGCGACAGCATAGTTTTGGTGAGCAAGTGAGGAACTGTTTTCAAAGCTATTATGCTAATGGTTAGCATTTTGGCAGATCACCTGCTGCACATTTAATGAACGTGACTCTGCAATAAAAATAATGCAAACTGTGTTTTATGGTGTTAGAGTATTGAGTCATCTTTATGTAATACCATATCTGGCAGGTATTGACAATTTGACTATATTGCAAGACTTAAGATAAAATTGTTGAACCTAGCCTTTTTGTATTAAACAAACATATGGATAAATTGTCATGTACTGAACAAAACATTCCCAGTGTTAATTAAACTGCCAATATTAAATAATTACAAGTGATAGCATCAATTGCACTCAACCAATCAAACAATCAAACAATCAAAAAAGGCTAAACATGACAACTTATTTATTCAGTGTTGTTGTCATTTTAACATGATTACCTATTGTATTTTCATTAAATTGTTAAAAATATTCAGTAGTTTGAACTGAACACACATAATATATATTACAAACCCCTGATGTTGTTCTTGGGGAATCGGTTTTGACATATAATGTACAATTAAAATAAATGTTTACAAACAGTGAATGAAGTGCAAAAGACAACCTAAGCAGATAAACCAAAAACTGTGACTTATTTACAATCCCCAAAGTGAACAAAAACAATGTATTAATCAAAAATAAGCAAAAGAAAGTAAGGCAAAAATCTACTATTTACAGTATTTACAATATGATTGGGACAAACACAAGGACGGGGAAAAACAAGAGAGCTGGTAGAAGAGATGTGGGCGGCGCTAAAGAAAAGAAATGAACAAAACCCAAACAGTGTCTAACTCCCCAAAAGCATTTAACTAAGTATATGTAAACAAAATAATAAACACACAGAGTCTTCCGAGCCCTAACTATCCTACTCTATCTATTCAATATTTATTCATCCATTCATTTATTTTCCTTCGGCTTAGTCCCTTTATTTATGAGGGATTTACGCATGTTTTATGCAGCGGATGCCAGCAGTGGGAAACACCCATCCACTCTCGCATTCCCACCCACACTATGACCAATTTAGCTTATTCAATCCACTTATTGCGCACGTCTTTAGACTGTGGGGGAAACCACATGGACATGGGGAGAACATGCAAACTCCACACAGGAACGCCAGCTGTCCCAGCCGGGGCTCAAACCAGCAACCTTCTTGCTGTGAAGCGACAGTGCTAACCACTGAGCCATCATGCCGCCATATAATATTTATATTTTATATATTATGTGTGAACTAGTGAACTGTGTGCGTGTATGTGTGTGTGTGTGTGTGTGTGTGTGTGTGTGCGTGCGTGCGTGCGTGCGTGCGTGCGTGCGTGTGTGTGTGTGTGTGTGTATCAAAACATAATAACCTACACGTTTACAATAAGAGGATAAGTGGATAAAAAGATTTTCAATTCATTCACTCATTCATTCATTTTCTTTTTGGCTTAGTCATGTTATTAATCAGGGGTCGCCACAGAAATGCCAACTGGCCCAGCCAAGGCTCAAACCAGCGACCTTCTTGCTGAAGTGACAGCACTATCCACTGCGCCATAATGCTGCCCAGATTTTCAATTCACCTGGTAAAATTGTTTTGTGTGTGTGTGTGTGTGTGTGTGTGTGTGTGTGTGTGTGTGTGTGTGTGTGTTAATGAATGATTATTAAAGTATATTTTGCATGAAAATACTACTTCAGTTTTTATACCTTAAACTGTGAAGTTTAATATGTGTCATTTTTTTTGTAATAACTATTTTTGTTATTAATAGTGAAATTTAAAAGCAGGTTTTGATTTTTGCAGCTTTTTTTTTCAGTGTAATGTCTGTTGTAGAAAGTGAAACCCTTTGGGACGGCTAACTCAACAGATTTCCCTCTCCTGTGAGGAGCATGTGGTGTGTGTTGTCCATGGTGCTGAACTGAACTCAGTTTAAAAAAAATTGAGTCTGCAAAATTATATCACGCGTCGGTTGGCAAAGCGATAATTGCTTTTCCACAGGCTCCCTCATATTCCCGACACGCGCCTGATGATTTGCCGTGATCGACAGCGTTGCGGCATCTGTTCGCTGGACGTTAAACGGACGCAATAAGCCATTACGGTGCACGACACCCAGTCATCCCTCCCATCCGCTCGATATAAAAACAACATCTGACGCCGACAGCCCTAATAGAGGGACGGGCACCAAGGAGACACAGACAACGTTCAGAAATGTCCAGTTCAAGCGTATCCAGGTTTTGTTGCTGTGGATTCCTCACATACCTAGTGCTTTTCTCTTTTTACATATCGAAAACGTCGTCAGTGAGCCTCGACTTGACTGAACTAAGAAACAAAGTTGCAAAGATCAAAGTAAACCCCAGAGGAAATTTATGGGCAACAGGTGAGATGCATCCATAACTTATTGTTGTGCTACATTAAACGTGCTTTACACATAGAACAGAAATGTGGTTTGACACTTAAGGTCATTTTATGGGGAAGAAAAGTGTCGTGGACAGCAAGCACTTGCCGACCGAGGATGAGTCCACGATGACAGCCGTCGAGTCTGCGCTGAACGCCCGGCAGGTCGAGCCCGAGGATGTTTTCCAGGAGATGCTGAGGGTCGCGCTGCAAACACACCTCGACACGCGCCACATCCGCCCGAACGTCCCGGTAAGAACCGATACTGCGCATTCTGTCCATCTGAAGCTGTCTGATATCAAACAAGAGACATCATATCATTGTTTTCTTACTTTTAATGAATCATTTATTCATTTTAAGGATTTAAACTATGTTGTTTGTTTACCCTGCTGAAAAAAAAACTATTTTGAACAACAGCACACATTAAAAAATGATTATTGAATTTTCTAAACTTTTTAAGGAAATTGCACTGAAAAAATTATTCAAAGATGATTCCATGGATTTACAATTTTTTTACGTTAAGTGGTTGTAAAATACCAAAAGTTGAACATTACTAAATTTAATTTGTTTGTTTAAATTAAACCCATATAAATTGTTTTGCAACAATTTTGCAGAAATCAAACAATTTATACGGGCTGACTTTAAACAAACAAATTAAATTTAACGTTCAACTTAATTTGTTTGTTGAAATTCAGCTCATTTAAATAGTTTGTCAACAATTTAGTAAATCCAATTAATCGTTTTTCCCACTGTACAGTAAAAATATGAGAGATCATAAAATTGTTTTCTAAATACGTTTATTTATATACCTTTAATAATTTTTTAAAGGATTTAAAATATATTGCTTGTTTACTCTGTTGAAAAAACTTCATTTTGAACAACAGCGTACAGCAAAAAAGAAAGAGAAAAAAGCATACACTCTCAGAAATAAAGGTACAAGAGCTGTCACTGGGGTGGTACCTTTTCAAAAGATACATATTTGTACACAAAGAGTCCACAGTGGTACCTCAAAGGTGCATATTAGTGCATAAATGTAGGCCTACCTAAAATGTACCTCTGATGTACCATTATGGCCCCTTCAGGTACAAATATGTACCTTTTGAAAAGGTACTACCCCAGTGACAGCTCCCGTAACTTTATTTCTGAGAGTGTACAGCTGGTTTTTCACTGATCATTTACTTATCAGCACCAACATATGAGTATTGTTGAGTGTTGTACGATACCAACATTTTGATACTAAATATATAGATACTAAATATATAGATACTAAATATATAGATGCTAAATACTAAGTATATGAGCAAAAAGAACCAACATAAACCAGCAAAATAGCATTAAAACATACATTACCTTATCAGCATATGCTGTTTTTTTCAGCTGGGTAAAATGTCTGTACAGCAAAAAAATCTGATGATATTATTAATGACAATCACTAACTGAACATAATCCACATTTGGCATTGGTTTCTGGTCATTCTAGGAGACTGCAATATTAATGAAGATATTAGAAAGCTACATTGAAGACAATAAATGATGATGATGACTTCCATCAGCTGAGATCTCCACAGTTTATTTCACATGGAATTTGTAATTGCTTTTTCATCAACTGTAATTTGTTTCATAACTATGCCTAACCAGCTCCATGTCATGAAAAATGCAACAAGTTATACTTGTATATTTATTTTTAGAAGATGTCAAGAATTGTATTATTTTTTTCAATGATTTGTATTAAATAAAGACCAAATCCGTGAAGTCAGTTGCTCCTGCATGCAACTACAATGTTAAAAGTGTCATATTTTGTTAACTAAATTTCACCATTTATTGAAGGCTTGTTTAAATCAGGTGTTAAACAAGTGGTTTAACAAGCAGGTGTTAAATGTTAAATCAGGTGTTAGACAAGAGGTTAGGATTTAGAACATTTGATTTATTTTAGATTAGATTTCACTGTTGAATGATAGTCATTGTTTTGAGAAAAATTTGAAAAGTTAGACACTATAACACAAGTGAGAAAAAATAGGGAAAATTTGAGACATGTTGGAAAACAAAACATCATTCACACAAAAGAAATGATCAATCAAAAAAAACTTTATGGTATAAAATTAGAGCATGTTTACATTTTTACAGATACACTCATGAACATAATAATAATCTGTTATTGGCGAAGAATCTGAAGAATCTCCATCCAACCCAAGATTTTTTTTCCAAATGTTTTTCACACTAAGAAAAGTATTAATTTAATTAAGAATTGCTTACTGACAAGTTCTTTAAAAAAACAAAAAAGATTCTGTTATGTAAATCGTAATAGTTAACTGAAATAAATAATATATACATACACATTTATAACTGTATATTTTAATAGAAATTTTCTGTACCATGTAATGTTAGGGGTGTTTTCCACTGTTTTTTTAATGTTTTTAAATTGCATTGTGGGTCCTTGATAACTGCTGCAGCTGTTTTTAATGTGAAAATTTTAATTCCACAGTATAGTTCCACAAAGTTGTTCTCCCCGTGTTCGCATGGGTTTCTTCCGGGTGCTCCTGTTTCCCCCACAAATCCAAAAACATGTGGTATAGGTGAATTGGGTAAACTAAATTGTCGGTAGTGTATGAGTGTGAATGACTGTGTATGGATGTTTCTCAGTGATGGGTTGCAGCAGGAAGGGCATCCCAGATTAATAAAGGTACTAAGCCGAAAAGAAAATGAATGAATGAAAAAGTTTCACAAAGTGGCCAATATTAACACTTCAAGAAGTTTGAAACAATATAACATTTAGTTTGCTCTTGTAAAATTTATTTCATTACATCTATTTATTTATAAACCACAAACAAACACAACAGTATTTGACCACCGTGTTGTACAATAAGATAGAATGTAAAAGAGTAAAAAAGATAATTGTAAAATAAAAAATATGAAATTTTAAAATTAAGGTGCATAAACTGGATAATGAGTGTCAGTATTTAATGACTTGGTTATGAATTCATAAATTAGAGTTGGAACAGCTGCAAAAAATCCATTTTGGAAATTTTTGAGAGTGTAAGAGTGTAATAACACACTGATTGAACAGCTGACAAAAAGCAGCAATACACTTACCTGTGTGAATGATCTCAACCAGTTCAAACAGTTGAAAATGACAAAACTTTTAAACACTAAAACAGTAAGAAAACATGGTAACGGTACCAAAGTATAGTACAGCAAGAATAAAGCAAGGTAAACTGAAAACTGACACTGTTCATTAGCGTGTTCTTATCTTGCCCTGAGAATGTACGCAATGTAAAAAAAGTTCTAATGAACACCTAGCCTGCTCTGCTATTTGTAGGTCAAATTTTGGTCTGTGATTACGTCAACAGAACAACACATAATTCCAGTAAAAGCTCATTAGCATGTAAACAATACAAATGTAACAAACAAAGAGAACAATGGTCTTTGACCCAAAGTTGTCCTCCATTTACTCAACACACTACATGACATCATATCTCACATTTCTGTATTTAAAGTCTTTATAAGGAAGTTTGTATTTGTATTTTTATTGTTAAGAAAGCTACATAAATAGAAGAAAAATAGTTAGCCTCCTCCTGCTTTGAAATAATATTAGTCCTATAAGTGCCACATATTTGTTGCTCCTAATTAAAACCAGATCTTTATAACCTATATGAATCAAAGTCAAAAATATCTGTCACTTAAATGACTAAAAACAAATATAGGCTAAGGCTAGCTTTCATATACCTAACGCCATGGCAAATCAGTCAGAGTGACGAGTCTGTCTTTAGACTCGCTATATGAAACCCTGAAAGTTAATATTTATCAGTGTGACTTAAATGACCACATGAACACCAGGGCTGGTGCAGGTTCTTATAGCTGGCAAGAGAGTTATAAGGTCTAAAATACGGCATTGGACTGTGTCTTACCGCCTGTGTGAACAAACAGCGCTCGGCGCTTCGCGGTATTGAGGTCAGTGGGACACGTGACTGTCGCTGTCCAGTTGGATGCTCTGTTGACTACAGGAGCCTGACAATCTCACGATATGCAGCTGCTATTAACGTGAATTTCCCTTTCTGGATCAAAATATATACTAGCCTCAGCGTGACAATGGGACAATGTGGCGTTATCTCTTCGAAGACGGTTCTCGTCTTCCTCAATCTGATTTTCTGGGTAAGTAACCTACAGCAGGGATGCAGCGATTAGCGGGTAGTGTGCGGCATAGCTCTGCAGAGACGCAGAGGGGCTACAGAGAATGAGCTGTTGTTTACATGCATATCATAATTGACATTCTTTTAGATAAATATATTGTTTAACTGAAAGCATCATCAAATGAATCTAAACCGAATATTGCAGCCGGTAAATTTCTGTATTTCTGTCAATTTTATCCACTGTGTGTCACGTACAGTATACAAGCACCAGGCAATGGATGCAACGAATATCCACTCAAAATCAAAACAAAATCATCTAATGAAGGCTATTTAAGCATAGATTACATACCCTGCATGTTTGTAGATTCAGTATTTATGCGCAACCATAATACATAAATCTATCCATAAAATAAGATCCACTAGCGTCTGCATTCGCAAGCAAAATCCAAGATGTCTTTCTATAATATTGTCGTACTGGGGGTTTATTGCAAGGGCTTTTTGTAGCATTATGTTGTTTATTTATTCAGAAAACAATAAAGCGTTTTTGTGCCTCGAATATCTTTGAGAGATGATATATCATTTCTAGTCTTGATGACAGTTATTTATGAGCTGTAGCTGATGAAATTGTGCGTACTTAGTTACATCAATATCTAATATTACTGTTAGCTTAATAAATAAACTGTATATAATTGTATGGTTTGAAATAAAGAATAACTGTAACATTTATGATTTCCACAGTTAAATGCACAAAAGCACGTGCATCGATCTCAAAGGGGTGCTCAGCCAAAAGATGTACATAAAAGCAAATATAAAGCTGGCAACACCAAAGCTCCAAAAAATATCTAATTTATCACGAAAAGATCACATAGCGTGTGACATGGCTCTTCATAATTTGTCTTATGAAGAGGCTGCCTTCATGAAACATCACATGCTACATGATAGCCTTTGAGTAAATAAATGTGATATTTTTGATGTTTAACTTTGGTGTTTATATTTATATTTATTTTTTGTGCCAAAACACAGTTTACAACACTATTTAAAATAATAAAAACCTTGATATAATTCTAACCAAAGTTTTTTTCTTTTAAATCTGACTAAAACAATAAATAGAAAGAACAGCAGTAAAATACAAAAATATTTTATAGCCCTTTTTGACATTTCATTTTCACCAACATACTTTATAGACATTTATTCATTCATTTTCTTTTCTGCTTAGTCCCTTTATTAATCTGGGGTCGCCACAGCGGAATGAACCGCCAACTTATCCAGCATATGTTTTACGCAGCAGATGCCCTTCCAGCTGCAACCATCACTGGGAAACACCCTTACACACTCATTCACACACATACACTACAGCCAATTTTAGCATACCCAATTCACCTATACCACATCTCTTTGGATTGTGGGGGAAACTGGAGCACCCGGAGGAAACCCACACGAACACGGGGAGAACATGCAAACTCCACACAGAAATGCCAACTGACCCAGCCGAGGCTCGAACCGAGGTGATCATGCTACCCACTGCGCCACCGTGTCGCCCCTTTATAGGCATTCATTCATTTTCTTTTCGGCTTAGTCCCTTTATTAATCCGGGGTCACCACAGCGGAATGAACCGCCAACTTATCCAGCACATTTTACACAGCGGATGCGCTTCCAGCCACAACCCATCTCTGGGGGACGTCCACACACACTCATTCACACTCATACACTACGGACAATTTAGCCTACCCAATTCACCTGTACTACATGTCTTTGGACTGTGGGGGAAACCGGAGCACCCGAAGGAAACCCACGCGAACGCAGGGAGAACATGCAAACTCCACACAGAAACGCTAACTGACCCAGCCAAGGCTCGAACCAGTGACCTCCTTGCTGTGAGGCGACAGCACTACTTACTGCGCCACTGCACCCTTTATAGACATATTAAAAATTTGTAATAAAAAGATAAACATATTTTATAGACAAAACATGCATTTTTTATTGTAAAACGTTGCTAGGGGATTAGTAATAAAAGCAACATGTTTGATTTGAGAGCTAATTCTAATAATAATAAAAATAAAGAGAGATAATAACTTATAATAAAATGGAGATTACAAAATGAAGATCTAATACACAAAACTATATTTTTTTAAATAAAATATTACAAATGTTATGTTACATGGCTATATAAGTGTGATTGTGAACTAACAATATTTCACTTGCCCTCTTCCCAGGCTGCCGCAGGTATACTGTGCTACATAGGAGCATATGTTTTTATAACATATGATGATTATGATCATTTTTTTGAGGACATCTACACTTTCATTCCTGCAATGGTGATCATTGCTGTCGGAACTCTGCTTTTTGTCATTGGTTTCATCGGCTGCTGCGCCACTATTCGAGAAAGCCGCTGTGGCCTGGTCACGGTAAACAACAATCTGACACCCGTTCACTTTCACAAGTACAGCCGTAATGATTTTGAATTCTGAATCTGTCCTGATTTTTCTCATCTGATTATTTTTTGCAGTTTTCTGCGGTGCTGCTTCTGGTCTTTGCAACTGAGGTGGTTGTGGTGGTGCTCGGTTATATTTACAGAGCCAAGGTTGGAAAAAATTAAATACAGTACAAGTACATGTGCATGCATAAGTAAGAAAGTGTCATTTTTAAAGCATTTTTTCTCTTCTGGAAGGTCGAGGCTGTGGTGAATCACTCCATTCAGAAAGTATATAACGAATACAAAGGCACAAACACAGACGCTCCCAGCAGGGCCATTGACTATGTGCAGAGACAGGTACTGTAAGATCATCAGTTTCCTCTCATTTTCATCTTTGTGTTTAATCTAAACTGTACAATATTTCACTTTTAGCTCCACTGCTGTGGCATTCATAATTACTCTGACTGGATGAACACTCATTGGTTTATCGAGTCCAAAAACAACAGTGTTCCAATGAGCTGCTGCAAACCTACCATCAGCAACTGCACCGGGACATTAATGCGTCCCGGAGACCTTTACCCAGAGGTAATGCACACTCGCACACTTTCTACAGACCTGCAGTCTAGAACTATGAAATGATAACTAATTCAGTGTATTTGTCACAGGGGTGTGAGGTTCTTGTAGTCAAGAAGCTTAAGGACATTATGCTGTACGTCATTCTGGCTGCACTGACATTCGCTGCCATACAGGTAAAAACTCATTTGCAGTTAAGGTCAGCGGTCTTAAAAATGATCTAATATGTGAGTTTAGCTGTACATACAGGGAAGGCATAACATAGAATAGCAGAAAATAGAAACACCAAATTATGGTTGTATTTTCTTTATTTCAAACTAACATATCACAGTAACAGTTTCGTCGCTACCCTATGAAAAATACATGCCTATGAAAGATTCCTTATGTAATGAAAATTGACAAAATATACCTTGTTAGCTCACAGTCTTGTTCTTGAGGTGACCAGTTAATACTGTTTGTTTAAGTTAATCCACTGAAAAGGAAGTGTATGCCTTGGGAATCTTTAATCCACTACTGAAATCATTATTTACAAGTTGTTGTCTAATGAATCGAATGCTGTAAGTTTGTTGGTTTAGGCAGAATATCCTTAAGGCCCTCATATACTTTACAAAATTGAAAAACAAACTAAAATGATGTTATTCTGACCAAAATCCAACTAAAGCAAAGTTAGTTTTCAGTGTGTTTCAGCAGTTTGAAACAGCTCACCAGAGCTAACTTTTTGAGGAAGTTCATTTTGGCTCCTGAACACTTTTGAGCTATCATTGGTTAGTGATGATTATGCAGTCGGTGGGTGTGTTAGTACTTGGAGTGTATAGGCCAGTGTTTCTAAAGTGGAAATCATTTATTCATTTATTCATTTTCCCAGCTTAGTTCCTTTATTCATCAGCGGTCACCACAGCGGAATGAACCGCCAACTTTCCCAGCATATATTTTACACAGCAGATCCTCTTCCAGCTGCAACCCAATACTGGGAAACATCCATACACTCATTTACACACATACAATATGGGCAATTTAGCTTATTCAATTCACCTACAGTGTGTGTCTTTGGACTATGGGGAAACCGGAGACCCAGAGGAAACAAACACGAACACAGGGAGAACATGCAAATTTCACACAGAAATACCAGCTGGCCCAGCCGGGATTCAAACCAGCGACCTTCTTGCTGTGAAGTGACAGTGCTAACCTCTGAGCCACCGTGCTGCCCAGTAAAAGTGGAAATCAGTTTCCTTTTTGCACGTTTGGCGATAACCCTTTCAGAAGATCTTCAAACTGCACAGTGCACATTCTGAAGGCTTTCATGTTTACAACACTGCCTGGGGTGTCAGCATGGGGTGTCAGAATGTTTGAAAAAAGTGTTTTTGCCAACAAACGAAGAATGAAAAAGAACTTTGTTTGAAGTATATCAGGGCCTTTAGCCCTTCTCTCTCCAACTGTTATTTTGCTACAAGTTAAAGACGACAATGAGGAGTTTTACAATAGAGTATAACTCCACCCTCAAAAAGAAAAAAGTTCAACATTTTAAGAAACTTCTGAAATCATGCAGACATTTAATCACATCACTGGGCTATCACATCATTTTGACCAATCAAACTCAAGCAATCTTGTAATATTTTGGTAATGAAAATATCCAATATTTACGTTAATATTCAATACAATTACGTTATTAAGTCGTAATTCTAAGTCATTCTTCCTTTAAAGAGTAATGAGCAATATATCTGTGTCCATAGCATATTGACTAAGAAATCCCTAAAAGAACACTTAATTTTTTATTTTTGGGGGGGAAAATAGGTGAATTCTCTATAGTTAAATGGTTGAGCATTACCAATTTTGAATCCATTCAGCTGATCTCCAAGTCTGGCGGGGCTACTTTTAGCTTAGCTTAGCATAGATTATTGAGTTGGATTAAACCAATTATATTTCACTAAAAATTGACCAATGGTTTTTTTTAAATTTTCCTATTCTAAAGCATAAAATACCATAATATGTTTGCAGATATTTAAGAAACATGCTGAACATACTTGTTTATCTGAAAAACAATGCTGAAGTCAGATATTCTGCTTTGAAAATGTCTGTTACCTGCTGGAAGGGCTGTCTTTGCTTTGGTTCTTTTAACTGTCACTTTAGGCAATTATATTTGGGCACACCCGGTTGCCTCGTTGGAAAACCATGTATATCATTCATTCAATCATTCATTCATTCAGAAAAGCTCTCAAAGCATGTGTCCGTGACTGAAATGTGACCTCCGGTGGATAGTAGCAGACTCCGAAATGAGATGCAGATTCAGAGTTCCACATGAGGTTATTAATTAGCAAATAATATAAATGAGCGTAAACATTAGGTAAGCAGGTTACATTGTAACCCTGTGTTCCAACAACATGCTATGACAAGATTTGCAGTGATAAGCAATTGGGCTGTTTGCACAAGATGAAACACGACTGAAATGTAAATACAGCCATTCAGAAGCACAGAATATGCACTCGCTCACATTTATTAGATTTTCTAGGAATATTTATGAATGTGTCCAATAGACCTACAGAGCGGTATTAATGTTTCCTGAAGTAAAGTGAAACGGCTATACGTCGTGTTTGCTGGCCTCATGCATCACGCATCTGTCAGTCAGCCAGTCAGTCAGTCAGCACGTAACCTTAAAGGGTTAAGCAAATAAAGCACAGCACTACTACGCTACACAACACTACTACGCTACATTCATTCTTCTCATGGAAGAATGAATGTAGCGGAAACCATGTAGATGCTGAATCAGTGATATGTGTTCATTTTGAGTCACTAAAGTTCAATTTCAAACGGTTTATTTTATTTTCAAGATCTGAGGTGAAATATCTGCTGCTACATTCAGTTGTATGGCAATAAATGTCATGTAAAATGGCATTCAAACTCACATTATTAGCAATTAACACTAAATAAAGCACATGAGGTGTACCTGAAGTGATCATATCATCAAGTTTTTTGTTGTTCAGCTGCAAAAAATAGAAGCCATTTCTAATATATTAGTTCAAGGTGTTGGTTAGAACAGAAACTCCATGTGCCGTTACTTTTATATAGAACAGGATTTAAATCAGCCTTTAGGCTTTATCAGCAGACTCGCTCCTGTTGCTCCTCAATCTGACAACCTGTGCTTGCATTTGTTTTGATCCAAGAATGCAATATCTAGTTCAACCACTGGGTGTCAATCTAACATACTACACCCTCAAAGCTGGACTCTTCTGTAGTTACACTGCGAACTAAGACTATTTTCTACTCCAACATGGCCAGGAACTATACTCTCAGTCCAGAATAATAATCAAGGAACTTTTCTGCCATATCAATGCTTCAGCAGTTGCAATTATATTACACAGTGGCCTGAAAAACATTGGAAGTTACCTAGCTGGTTTTCTTCTTAAAAATTCTAATCAAGATTTTTATTTATAGACCTGTAAATCAGTTATTGGCTTTCAAATTAAAGAGTTGTCAGCTTTTGACAACAGCGTCTTCCTTCAAACATGATTAAATGTTCAAGATCATTAGATGTAAACAGATAATATAGAATTTTTGAAATACACTATTCTTTTAATGTACTTCTTGCTTTGACCATTGTTTTCTGCTTCCTTCACAGATGCTTGGGCTGCTGTGTGCATGTGTGGTCCTCTGCCGTAGAGGTCATGACCCTGCATATGAGCTGCTCGTCAACACGGGTGTAGATGCCTGAGTGGTACTACATGGCATCATGGGAACGGCTGGTCCTCCCAGTCTGTGTACTGTACAGGTTTAATCTGAATCAGGCTAAAACTTTTCTACACTAGTATTAAAACCAGTTTCAGTATAGCTTTGTTTGACAAAAAAGAAAGCTTTGACAGCTTGAATAGCCACATACTAATAGAATTTTGTTTAGATTATGTTGCTAACTTTGATAAAATACCGAATTGTTCCTTTATTTACCACACTACTGATATTTGCTAGTGCAGAAAATCATCATTCAGTCGTTTAGTATATTGTAAACATTTTACACTAATTGATTCCATGTGTCATGGTGATGATATGTATTAATTTATGTGGTTGTGTGGCCAAAGAAATGTTAGACTGAAGTCACTGGCTGACAGTTTAGATTTTTTTCCTTCATTATTTATAGTACGAGTTGTAGAAGTAATCCCTTTGAGTTATATTGAAGAAGAAGGAGAAAAAGATAACTGTTACAAAACTGTTCATTTACATTATTTTCAAACATCTTTCCTCACCTCTCATTCAGAGTTTGCAATCTTACATTGTGAATTTAAATAAAGTGTAATTAAAATAAGGTTTTTATATTAAAAAGTAATATAATATTTATAATTGGCATTGAAACAGTTGTACAGTCAAAAATTTTCATTTTGTGAAAAAAATTATTTTGTGTGTTTAAATTACAGAGCTTAATTTCAGTTATTAAATTGCATCCCCCCTGTTGGAAATTTTAATTAAATAAAAGCTCTTTATTGGCATGAATGGTTCCACAAAGAGTTTTCAACAACCTTTTCATTCCACATTAAGTTTTGTATTGTTTGAAAATATTCTTAAGATTAAATTAAAGTACTGTTGTTCGCACAATGAAAAGTGCACGGGACCTTGAAGAACTTTTTCTAATTGTGGAACCAAAATGGTCGCTGCTAAGTGAAGTTTATGTATAAACTAATTTCGAGTTGAGCACATGCTTATGATTGATCATGGCTGGTCCCACATTATCTAATGCATGATTCACCAATCAGATGGTTCCTATAAATAATCAAAGTTTCTTACTTCAGTTACCCCCCTTCCACCCATACTCCTCCTCCTTTCCATTTATAGGGTGGCACGGTGGCCCATGGGTTAGCACTATTGACTCACAGTAAGAACGTCAGGTGGGTGTTTCTGTGTGGAGTTTGCATGTTCTTCCCATGCTCGCGTGGGTTTCCCCTGAATCCACTAGTTTACTCTCACAGTCCAAAAACATGCATCATAAGGGAATTGATCAATCGAAATTGGCACTACGGTTGAGCTCTTAACAAGCAGTATATCTCTATATAGCAATTTCTAATTTGTCATTAGCCTTAAATAAGGGGGGGAGTTCTTGAGACCTATCTGAGCTCAAACCCCCCTCTCTTGCCCTGCAAACGAGAGGGAGCCATGGGCTCGAGGATCTTATGAGCTCAGGACTCTCTCCCAGGACAGCATGCCAAACACGCTTAATAATCAATCATCAGCTAAGTGTGAACTCTTGAAAATTATGTTTTGGATCCTATTTTTTTACAAAGTACAAAATAATTGTTCAGTGCTAACATCTTTGAATAGTCCAGTAATTTACAGTAAATTAATAAACTAAAAATGGGGGAAACAATACAAAAACTCTGCTTTCTACTTTTTTTATTTAATGAACTTTTTAAAAATGTGTCTTTCATTAGAGCATATAGCGTAAACTAGTTCTTACCCACCTTTTTAACAGTGCTTCTTCCAGAACAAATTTACCCGAGTCATTTTTCTCATAGGAATCTCTTTGCTAAAGTGTTATGAGCCTTGAAGCAAACTTAGCTACACGTTAACAAGACAGACAACACTGCAAACTTTGATTTGAAGCAAAGAAGCAAATATAGGATAAAAACTTAAACAAGGTATTTCAATCTCATGAAGCTGTTGCACATTAGAAATTATCAAATAAAAAATTATGAACCCATATTAAACTGTTCAGTTTAAGTTACCGGTTGTATCTAAAGAAACAAAATATGTCAGGTTTATTACAAAATATCCATTCACAGTATGTACAAATACTGAAAGAGCTTCATGGCAGTGGGCAGAGCTAAAGATTCTTTTGGTTTGCTTTAACCACTACTGCTCTCTGATTATTGGAATTGATTGTACATCATTTGTGATGCACAGTAGTTTAACTACTAAAACTAGTTGTTTTAAAATAAGTTGAATTCATGTAAACAGATGTTTTTAAAGAATTCCCTATGGAGAAAATGAATGGAGCTTTTACTTCTGGAACCTGACTGTTACATTTTACTTCATCAGATAGGTCAGAAACATGTAAAAGGTCACTAACAACAACTCTCATACAGTGCTCACAGTGTTCAGCATAGCATGAAGATGCTCAGTTATCAACACATGAAAGGTATTTATACAATATTTGATCAATTCATGCTTTTCATTTCTCTTAGAAGTGTATCAATGACTATTAAAGTACCTACTTTAACGTATGTATTGGGTCAAATAAATAAATGAAAATGGCATGACTCAAGATTTTTTTCATTATTTATTCAGTTGACTTGATATTTATATGAACACTAATAGGGATTGACAGTTTTTTCACAGCACATGGGGAATGTTTCACTGACACTAACTGATGAAAAGTGGTGCACAAGGTGTTATATGGGAAAACAGAAATGTTGTTTACCACCTAATCAAAATTGTTTCACATTTTTCGAATTAGCCCATATTTGACTGTTATATAAAACTAGTTGCTTATTAACATTGCTTCTAAAACTACTGTTTATCAAGGTTATCATAAATGATAGGAATTTTGGTATGCAAATTACTTTAAAGATAAAAAAAAGAGTATTTCGACATTATAAATTTCCTGATTTCTTTCTTTATCTGGTGCTCTTCTCATTGCCTCTATAAAGAAAACAAAATTGTGCATTATTATGCCAGTTTCGATATACATCAATAATAGCAGTGTATATAAGTATAAACATACATAGACATAAACATTCTACCAGTCAGACGTTTGGAAACTACAAGACTTTTCTACTCACCAAATATTGTATTCGATCAAAAATACAATAAAAACAGCTATATGATCTCAATTTAAAGTAAATCTAAAATACAGTATATGATTTATTCCTGAGATGCAAAGCCGTAATTACAACATCATTACTCCAGTCTTTAGTGTCACATAATACTTCAGAAATCATTATTAAAATGCTGATTTGCTGCTTTCAATTTTGTGGATGGCTGCTTTGAATCACTGGAATAAGTCAAATAAAAATATGTTATAATAATAAAATATGGTCACACAGAAAAACTTTATTTAAAACTGAAATTATAATAATTATAAATCTGTTTTTATGGTATTTTCAAACAAATAAAGGCAGAGCAAAAGAAACTTCTTTTAAAAAATCTGTTAAATCATATATTATCAATGATAAAACAATTGCTGTAATTCTTCTCAAATATACATTTGAATTCAATTGACAGCACTCATTTTAGAGTAGATGCGAGCACTGTACAGACAGAAACACATGCATTATGCGCTGCTTACCTTGCT
The DNA here is from genome assembly GCF_903798145.1 of Danio aesculapii. Classification (NCBI taxonomy): domain Eukaryota; kingdom Metazoa; phylum Chordata; class Actinopteri; order Cypriniformes; family Danionidae; genus Danio; species Danio aesculapii. The sequence goes on along the minus strand of NC_079441.1, from coordinate 28,513,904 downwards.
CTTCAATAACACACAAAGTTAAGCTTGTCTATACAGTTTCTGTTCTCCCAACTTTTAGCTCCCAGGTTTCGGGCTCCACAGTAAAGGGCGTTAGCAGGACATGCTGGCAGTGAGGCCAACGTACCCAGCGCCTCCCCGTTCACCCAGAACCAGGAGCCTGACAGAAAGCGCAGACCCGTCCACAAGCTGGGGGCGTCAGAGCCTTCAGTGTGGTTTTGGACTTGTAAGAGATGTAAACGGGTTGGCAAACATGCCAAGCCGTTGTGTTTAGTCCTGCAGTATTCAAACGCCTCTTCCCAGCTCTTTTGCTGCATCACCAGGATCAACGGAGGCATCCAATTGTAGCAGAAAAACGGGTACTTTTGGTCACAATTGAAGTCATACAGTTCACCATTTGTACTCTTGGCACAAAAGTCAGTGTTTGGATCATTTGGTTGACCGGATTTCCAGGTTAAAAAAGATTCTTGGCTTCCGTCGCTCCAGATCCACTGTCCTGTAGCTGAAGGTTTGCTCAGACCGACCCAGCTCTCTGTGCTCATGTGGCTACTTCCATCACTTTTAAACCTGTCAACTTCCTCTTGGCTGTCTAAGGTGGATAGGTCATAATGATTCTCTCTGCAAAAGCTTTGAGCATCACTCCAGGACAGGGCAGTTTTAATAAAAACATGCTTCCTGATTAAAAGAGGTAAAGTCAGCTCAGAGTGAGCTGACAGGAAAAGAGCTACCCAGAGGAGCTTCATTTTCTCTTGTGGAATACCAGTCTGTAAACGCTCCTCCAGACAGACTCAATAAATGTATATAAATGTAAATTTCTGATTTGTTAGTCATCAGTGAATGCAAATATTCACTTTGAGATCTAAATGTCACACTGAAGGGAGATTGTGAGGACTCACATCATAAGATCATTGTTTTGTTTTGGATTTTTTTGCCTTTAGTTGACAGAACATTAAGATAACAGTTTAGGCTTGGTAAAGATCCACAAGCTGGGAGTCGAACTCAGAATACTCACAGCAATGTTGCGCTATACACACTGCCCTTGCTATTGCCGCTGATGTAACATCAGTTTTAAGATGGGTTTACACAACAATTTAAATGGAAAGCTCTCCTAAAGATGAAAATGTACTTACAGTATAATTTTTTGGTACTCATTACAGTATCAACTATCCCTTTAATAAACAAATTCTCTCATTTCTTAATTGTCTTTGGATGGTGGAAGGAACCCGTAGAAAACCCATGCGAGTGCGGGGAGAACATGCAAACTCTGTACAGAAACATTGACTGGCTTGGTAATGATTTGAACCAGTGACATTCTTGCTGTAAGGACACAGTGCTAACCACTGGGCTGCCATGCCGCCCTATCTAGGAAAAGAGAGGAGGAGTAGGGGTGGAAGAGGGGATTCTTCAAGACAAAGATAACTTAGGTGAGAAACTCTGTTATTTATATTGAGTTAGGAATCATCTGATTGGTGCATCATGTGTTAGCTGATGCAGGACCAGCTGTGATCAATCATAAGCATGTGATCCTCTCAAAATTAGTTTACAAATAAACCACACAATGACATAATCTACAACATCAGCCAACCACTTACCCAATTCCTTCAGCTGATTCCTTTTTATCAGGTGTTGCCACAGCAGAATGAACTGCACATTTCTGTAACATAATTTCAACTAAAATCGAATCAATCAATAGGATAAAGTCATCCACAGAGCCTGAAGGCCAGCTTTTTAAGAGGCAAATAAAAAAATAGTATGCTACTTCTTGTGCTACACTTTTCCGCATGTTTGTTTTTCTGCTTATGTCCCAAACTGGCCCCATATTGTCATCAAATACTGTATGTATAAATGTTTAAATTTAATGTCAATGTGTCAATTTCATGGCACAACACGTAAGTTTAGCACAAAAGCATATTTGCCATGACTGAGTGTGGAATCATGGTAGTTACTTTCTTCATTGAATCCTAAATGACAGAAATCTAGTTCATGCATAAGCTAAAGTATTGGAAACTTATGATCATGTTAGCATAAGGCTGAGTAAGGCTAAAAACATTCAAAGTGAATTGAGAATAATTGCTGATTAAAGATAAGTGTGACGACGAAAGCAGCAGAGCTTTTATTATGACACAGTTGACTGCCCTCGGTACTTCCATTCGTACTGATGTTGAGGAGAAACAGCACTGTTTTATAAGACTACATACATTATAATGTTCTTTTATAATGCGTGCAGTTTGATAAAACACACAACATAACAAAGTGTCTTTGATGTTTCCCTGTTTTCCATAAAACCAAACTATAAATCGAGGGTTTGTGGTGTCATTACCCTGGACACAGACCATGCCAATACTTAAAATAGCTTATTTCTCTGGATTTGAACACTCTTTGAAATATTTGAAATAATGTAAGTGCATACTGTAGATCTGCAAAATATAGAACTGTTCTTGTGGTTTTTGTATATTATATTGACGAAAAAAAATCTTACTTGTGCCTTTAACAATAGGTAAACAACATAGAGAACAAAAGTAGCTCTTAAAAGTATGATTGATTGACTGAGGTCAAACCTGAAAAAAGCTAAGTATTATAAAACATTTTGTCTTGATGCCTTCTTACCAAAGAATACTTGACTTTTTTAGTTTGGTGATTGGATGGGCTATTGCAGTTTTATTGTGTTTCAATGGGGACCTTAGGGTGTAGCTATTTTTGTAACTACAGTGTCAAACACAATTATAAAAGGAAATTGGGTAAACATTAAAATATCACTTTAAAAATACCCCCCCCCCCCCAGATTTATGCTGTTTGCAAAAACATACAGTTGGCACAACTAAAATAAAAATGACCAAACGTGTCTGTCCATAAGAAAGCATAAGGGTTTATCATTTATTAAATGACCAGTAACACTTTATTTTATGATGTCCTTGTTACATATAATTACAACTAACTAACCTTAAACCTAACCCTCAGCCTAACCCTACACTGTAACAATTTTCCAGATTTTCACAACATGTTACTGTAATTTTTCACAGTAAATTACATTAGTATCACTTTTACAGGATTTAACTGTAAAAATTCACAGTAGTGTATTCAGAATTTTATTGTGAAATCAAATTAGCATGATTACAGCAATTTACTGTAAAAAGGGCTATTTTTTTGTTATAGGAATTCAATTTTTTTTATTTTATTCAACATAGACATGAATACAAATGAACTTTTATGATAGTATTAGCACCTTTTTGATATTTAAAAATAACAGAATGTTATTGCAGCCCCAAAACCAATTTGGTTACATCTTCAAAAATAACTTAAAAAGAAAATCATCCTGTTTTGAAATGACATGACATAGTAAATTTTTATTTTTGGGTGCACTGCACCTTTATTTACTTTTATACGGTTAACATGGAAATATGAATAAATTTTAAATGAACATAACTTTGTGCTTAGCCAAAAACCTAATAAACTGGAACAAAAGTAATTGATTCATAAAACCAAACATTGTTAAAAACCCAAAATGATTTCAAAGTCAGGGTAAATGTCAGAATGACTAGCCGAGGAAAGCCTGCTTCACTGTAAAATATTGTTAATTTTACAAGATAATACTGTGAAATCACAGTAATGGACTTCACAATCTACTGTGAAGTTACACTATATGAGTATAATTTCACAGTAATTTAAAGTGTCGAAATCACAGTAAATTACTGTTAACTACCTCACAGTACTTTGTTGTGAATTTACATACAGTATTTTACTGTGAAAGTAATGCAATTATTAGCCAGTAATTTACTGTGAATTTAAGGTCAAAATTTTTACAGTATAACTATATAGTAAATACATGTCGGTTTATTAGTATTACTAAATATTTCATTGTATTGTTACACTGTCACAACTCACAAAGTAACCAAAGTGTAACCAAATGCACTTACTATAGTAGATATTTAACAAAGTGATTACATTTGATAATAGCTGCATGTAATTTCAGCTGTAATTCAAAGGTCACATGCAAAAATTATCTTATAAAAACAAAAACACCCCAAAATACAAACATATGCAAAACGCATGTAAAAATACAGGGACAAATGGAAAATGTCTGACCTCATGTCCTGACCCTTCCACTGCAGAAAACAACTCCTTAACATATAAAATTACAATTACTATATGGATTGTTATATGGTATTGTCTAACACAACTAATATTTACACGTTTTTTACAAGAAATGACAGAAATTTACATTTTTATTTGGCAAGCTCACTATAAATTAATATTAATAAAAGTGAAAAAGTAAATAATAATATAATAATAGCAATATCATAACAATAATAATTATCATAATAATAAGAAGAAAAATAATATTTATCTTACAAAAGCTGACAAACAAAACAAATTTTTGTTAAAATTTTAGTTTTTAAGTAACGATTAACAACATTTTCTACTGGTTTATTACCTGTTACTAAGATATTAACTGTTTATTAGCACTTAAGATCTTATTTTGCATCCTTAATCCTACCTCATACCTTAACCAGACAACTACCTTAATAGGCAGCAAATTAATAATTTATCGAGCTAAAAGTAGGTAAAGTTTTTTATAGCATTAATTGTACATTGAATAATGAAGTGTGACCAAATGTTCTCCTCAAGCAAAAACCTTTAAAACTGTTTTATGAAGCTATGGGACTTGAACCTTTTATGAATTCATACAATGCCAAATTAAATATACAGTTTTAAAAAGAATCAACTAAGACAGCCTGTGAGAAAACCCAAATGATTTGCATGCTCTGTATATTGATAAACAGTATATGCTAAATTTAAAGAGCATTCTAGAGTCTCAATGTCTTTTTGATGGTTAAAACACTCAGGATTAAGACTGGAAATCATTATCTGCCACATCAAAACAGAAAAGAGCTGGAAAGATATCAAGGGGTTAAGCATTTAGGATTTACAATGTCAGATATTTTACTATCAAATGAACTGTATCGACATTTGCATGTCTATCGTACTCTTGAGATTTTCATCTCATTTTCATCTAGTAGACCGATAAATGTTTCAAAAGAGGGTTTCCCAAAATGAACTTTCAGTGGAAGGCACTCATAAGAGGATCCATTTAGAGGATCTAAAGCAGGGGTGCCCAAACTCTGTCCTGGAGAGCCGGTGTCCTGCATATTTTAGTTCCAACCACAATTAAACACACCTGAACCAGCTAATTAAGCTCTTTCTAGGTATACAAAAACTTCCAGGCAGGTGTGTTAATAGAAGTTGGAGACTATACAGGACACGGGCCCTCCAGGACTGAGTTTGGACACTACTGATCTAAAAAACCTTTTTCCACTATAAATAAAGCTTTCTGGAGTGTGAGAAAGGTCCATGGGCATCAAACTTTTTATGTCTGTTGAGTTTAAAGCATACACAAATAAAAATAAATCATTCATTTTGTTTCAGCGTAGCCTCTATTTTAGAAGTCACCACAGCGGGATGAACCACCAACTATTCCAGCTTATGTTGTGCAGTGGATGCCTTTTCAGCCACAACCCAGTATTGGGAAACAGCCATACACACTCATTCAAACCCACGCGAACATGTCGAGAACATGCAAACTCCACACGGAAGTGCCAACTGACCCAGCTTCTGTCAATTCAGACCTCTAACTGTTTTTATTGTTTACCAAAACAGATATATATTCATACTTCACATCCCAGTTTTCACGTCTAGCATTTAATAAGCTGCTATCCTTCCTAAAATCTACTTTTTATGTTCTCAGCTATTTTGGCACTTTCCCCACTAGGGGTCACCAACCCTTTTTATTAGTCAAATGATTTTTCACTTTACCCCTACAATGCTATTTATATTCTGTAATAATTTCACCAGCAGGTCGGTAACACAACCAACAAAGTTGCACAGTGGCTCAACCCAGTATTTGTTTTTTTATTGTGAAAATACTGAATGTGACATTTAATGAATGTACATAGCTAAGGCATGTGGATTTTGTGTTTTTATAATATTGCAAAATGTATAATACTAAATGTATACATATATTACACTACACTCAAAAATAGACATTTGCTACTTATTTAAAATGAGCTAAAACAACACAATTCTTGATTTTCTTCTGAGACAACTTAATTGTTTATTCTTCAATCCATTTAAATTTGTAAAAATGAATAAGTTAATTTAATTCCTTCATATTGTCCCAACACAAATCAATTGTGTGGAACCCAGCATATTTTACAGTGTGTGTGTGTGTGTGTGTATATATATATATATATATATATATATATATATATATATATATATATATATATATATATATATATATATATATATAAATATATATATATATATATATATATATATATATATATATATATATATATATATATATATATATATATATATATATATATATATATATATATATATATAAAACAAATATTATAATATATTAAAAAATAAAAGTAAAAGGAATAAAGCTAAAAATATAAATACCTTTGGTGTATGAATAACTTTACATTGGCCATGTAAACACTGCAGCTAATTTTGGTTGCCAGTTCATCTGTTATTGTTAATTCTGTTAGCACAGATATAATGATACATATATAATAATACATTATGCTGGCACCATAGTCTAGAGGTTAGAGTGCCAATATAGAGTGCAACATCATTTCAGCCGTGCAGATTTTGATACCTGACTCATGCACCTTTTCCACTTCACTTCCTGCCATTTTAATGTCCTGTCAAATAAAGGCAAAATGCCTTTGAAAAAAAAAATCTTCAAAAAATATGTAACAATATCTTTGCGATCACTTTCAGAAAGATTTTTAAGAATATTTTATATACAGTGCTCAGCATAAATGAGCAAACCCCCTTAAAAAATGTACATCTTTACACATTTCTCAGTGAATATTGTCAATATATTTTGGGGCATTTAAACAAAACAGTTTTATTAATTAAAATAATACAATTTTGGTCACTAAACACTATTAGGAATAATATTGTATAGATAATATTGTATAAACAAAATAAAAATAATAAAATTAAATAATTAAAAAACTAAATGTTTTATTTATAATATTTTACCCTAATAAGAATAATTTGGGCATACTATTTATTGTGATATTTTTGTGACAGTAATCTTGAGTTTGTTATTTTAGCCTTAGTTTTCGCTTTGGTCCTGACTAATCTAGATGTACACAAATATATTATTGTAAAGCATCTTATAGAATACATTCATTTTAACGAGAGATCTGTAAGAGGCACACTCATTTTTTGCTGAGCACTTATATACATTTATAATTTTAATAAAGATAAAACACTGACAGCCAGTCAGAATCTATTGAAATATATAAAGCTCTTGTGTAATTTACTAATGATGCATAATACTCAGAAGCTCTGCAAGCCAGGCTGGTAAACATAATGGCACATTAGATATCCTGTGCTACACTCAGCATCTTTGTGTTGCCTAGTCAGTGTGGACACAAATATATGTATTGTTATATTTATATTTATAGTTATCGTGCTTGGTGTGAACATACCATAACACTATTAATCATTGTTATTTCAGGGCAGACTCACATTCTGTACTCAATAATAATTTAGGGGATTCACTGCGTATGTCACTCTAGAAACTTGCTTATAGCTGCAGCCAATATGATTACTGAATGCTATTACATTAGTAAACTACTAATGGTGTGAAGAGAATACAGCTAAGCACTAAAAGGTGAACTGACAAAAAAAAATTAGCAGCAGTGTGTAGATGACCTTACAAAAGTGCTGTCAGGACAGTTAATTTCCATAACCTCTTTTATGATTTAGGATGACTTGCTGTGAAAACTACTAAACTCTATTTGATGGGATTATGCTCAGGATGGGCAGCAGCAAGACGTGAACTGTTCGGTGACATTTTGGTCAAGTATGTTCCAGGAACCAGCCCGGATACTCCATTCCACCACGCTTTCCACCACCCATCCTCACCTTTCTCTGTTATTGTCACAACTTGTCCTTTACTAACAGACAACTCATCGTCTTCCTGAAAGAGAACACAAATATATGTCTATCAGTCTATATGCTGTGAAATGTAACATTTGACACTTAAGTCATGACAACAAATGTTATTGTGTTACTTTAACGTACACTCATCGGCCACTTTATTAGGTACACCTGTCCAACTGCTTGTTAATGCAAATTTCTAATCAGCCAATCACATGGCAGCAACTCAATGCATTTATGTATACGCTGATATGGTCAGAAGACAATCTGCTGAAGTTCAAACCAAGCATCAGAATGGGGAAGAAAGGTGATTTAAGTGACTTTGAATGTGGCATGGTACTTGGTGCCAGACGGGCTGGTCTGAGTATTTCAGAAACTGCTAATCTACTGGGATTTTCACGCACAACCATCTCTAAGGTTTACAGAGAATGGTCCAAAAAAGAGAAAATATCCAGTGAGCTGCAGTCCTGTGGGCGCAAATGCCTTGTTGATGCCAGAGGTCAGAGGAGAATGGCCAGACTGGTTCCAGCTGATAGAAAGTCAACAATAACTCAAATAACAACTTGTTACAACCGAGGTATGCAGAAGAGCATCTCTGAATACACAACACATCGAACCTTGAGGCGGATGGGCTACAGCAGCAGAAGACCACACCAGGTGCCACTCCTGTCAGTTAAGAACAGGAAACTGAGGCTACAATTCACACAGCTTCACCAAAATTGGACAATAGAAGATTGAAAAAACGTGGCTTGGTCTGATGAGTCTCGATTTCTGCTGTGACATTCAGATGGTAGGGTCAGAATCTGGCATTAACAAAATTAAGTATGGATCCATGCTGATTGTATCACAGTTCAGGTTGGTGGTGGTAGTGTAATGCTGTAGGAGATATTTTCTTGCCACACTTTGGCCCCATTAGTACCAATTGAGCATCGTGTCAACACCACATCCGTTTATGACCACAGTGTACCTACAGTATCTTCTGATTGCTACCTCCAGCAGGATCGTCTCAGACTGGTTTCTTGAACATGACAATGAGTTCACTGTACTCAAATGGCCTCCACAGTCACCAGATTTCAATCCAATAGAGCACCTTTGGGATGTGGTGGAATCTTTGAGGAATATTTCCAATACCTTGTTGAATCTATGCCACGAATGATTAAGGCAGTTCTGAAGGCAAAAGGGGGTCCAACCCGGTACAAGTAAGGTGTACCTAATAAAGTGGCCGGTGAGTGTATTTTAACAAGTAAATTTTTTTAACACAAAGTATAAGTTAACATTTTTAGTCGGTTTGATTGATTTACTGTAAGTTTAGATGATTAGAAAAGTTAATTTGATTCAGCATTGATAAAAGTGTAAGGCTCACAAACTTATTGCAATAAATCTATTGACCTTATTCTGCAATTTGGAAGTAAGCTCGTTTCTGTGATAGGTTTAGAACAATGGTTGCGACTGCTTGTACGTGAAAAAAATGAGGTCAATAAAGACTCTTTAAATTTGCTATAAATAATTAACTAAGTAAATGAATAAATAAACAAAATAAAATAAAAGTATTTAAAACTTTGTATTTACTTACCTGAGCTTTAAATTCATATAACACCATGTACTTTTCCTCAGTCACTCCTATCCTTTGTTGGTCAGGTGTGTATTTTGCACCCGAATTATTTCCTGCTTCAGGAAACCCTGCAATGTAAAGATGATCCAAACAATGCAGATTAAGCTACTTTTGTTTAACGCTTCTTCCTTTTCAGCTTCTCTTTAAGATGTTTATGACTTGATACTGACCACTGAAAGACATCCCAGAGAGCACGACAGATAATCTGTGGAGAGTTAAGATATGAAAGAGTATCACAATCAAATGTTTATATATGAAACATGCCAATTTCACTCATTTGAAGTACTTCAGACATTAACCTGTTGGTTTGGATCCTCCTGACTCCTCCATTAGTGTCCGTATCGGAGTAACACTGAAACTCAATGAGGGCTGAAGAGAAATGATAAAGTGAATCAACTCGTGTACAAGTTCTTAAAGGGATAGTTTACCCAAAAATGAAAGCTTCTTATGAAAGTAATTTACTAATCCTCAGGCCATCTAAGATGTGAGTGAATTTTTGTCAGTAGGATGTTATTTAAGATTTCTAGCTGAATTTATAGTTCTTGGTGGTTTAAAAAAAGCAAGTTGTTCGGCAAAAAAAATTATACCACTTTGAGAATAATAGTAAAAACATATACAGGCAAAACAAATTTAATTCCTGTGACTCCTGTTGGCACATTGAGGTCTTATGCAAACTATTTTTTACAAGAATCTGCTTGTAAATGCACTCAGGAATGTCTGCTGAGATTGTGAATTAAAGGTAACATAATAAATAATGTTCAGTTTCTTGCACAGACAGATCGTTTTCGTATTATCAGGGGCCATTAGTATTATTTAATTTCACCTGTACATGACAAGAAGTACAGGTATATTTCATGTGCATATCATCCACTTCAGTTGCATTTTCCATTCATTTTCCTTGAATTGAAATGATATGTAATAAATGTATAATCTACAGTAAACTGAATCCCTTAATAAAGTAAAATATCGCAAAATATGCTTAAATGTGACAGGAAACATTTTATATTAATTAGATTTTATTTGAAACATTTATTATTAATTGTCGTTTAATTATTGTTCATATTTGTAAACTACTAATATGTAGTGAACAATAAGAGTTGACAATTTCAACCGCTTGTATATATTATATAATATTTACATCCATTCATCAAATTATTGTTTTTAAAAAGTGAATGTCAATTTCTCTGAAATATCATAATAACAGGGTTGACAAATACTGAATCTATCATTAGTGTATCCTAATTCCTAAACATTCTGCACAAATCAATAAGAGAAGAAGTAAACTCACTTTGAGCAAGTCATATGCTTTTCCTATCAGTGCTTCAAACCCAACACAATCTCACGGAAATTTGTAGCTTTTTGATTTAGTGGCTAATTCATATAAATTCATACGATCTCATTCGTACAATTTGCTTATCCACCAATGCCAGTTGGGTTTAGGGGTGAGGTTTGGTGCCACACCTCCTTTTTAAAAGTACATTTTCATATAACTGAACTTGTCACTAAACTGAGTGTAAAATAGTTACGTTTCCTTGTGAGATCAGGAGTCACAGTTCTGACTTTCATTTTCAAACCATTTACAAGTTATTTTATTTTCAAGACCTGAGGCAGGGTTTCTGCATGTTGCACCAAGTTAAATTTAAGACTTTTCAAGACATTTTTAAGACCATTATGAATGAAATTTTAGACTCATAAAGGGTTAAATGCTGAGGAATGTTTCAAATGTCCCAGATGGAAAAGATTTTTATTTGCCCTATCAAAAAATTATTATAATTTAATACATTTAATAATACAATAAATGAATAATATTAATTCTTAGCAAAATATTTTAAATATTGTGTGTAATCTAGCAAGCTCTACATGTATACACTTTTTTTCCAACATAAACTTTTTTTTAACTAAAATTAACAAATGTTCAAAAACTATAAGAAACTAATTCTTGCACAACAATCTGTCCAGGTCGGTGTCCTCAGCAGTAAATACATGAAGCACTTGATTGGTGATTGCATGGCTGTTGGACAGATTGGGTACCAATACATGAACAACGGAAAATTAAGACCTGTTTTAAAAAGATTTAAGACCTACAACACAATGTTTCAGTAAATTAAAGACTTTTTAAAGCCTAAAATTTAGATTTTGAGATTTAAGACATTTTAAGACTTTTTAAGACTCCGCAGACACCCTGTGAGGTGACCTTTCTACTCCTGCCTTTAGTAGTATGGTGATAAATGTCATGTAAAATGATGTTCAAACTCACAGTGGTAGCATCTAAAACTGAATAAAGCACATAATATGTACGTGAGGTGATAATTGTAATATTAGTTTATGCTGATGTTTTGCTGCGACATCGCGGAAGTAGAAACTGTTACTAAAATAGACATTTTGTGGGTGTCAGTTCATTTTACATTTCCTGTCAGATTTAAGCATATTTTATTTTGCACTGTTTTACTTTAGTAATAGATTCAGTTTACTGTTAATTCTACATTTATTGTATCATTTCAGTTCAAGGAAAATGAACGAAAATGAATGCTACTGAAATAAAATGTCACAGCACCACAACATGTGTAGGACACACTGTAACAGTGTTGACCAGAACATACAGTAGGGACAGACATAAAATGATTACTGATTAGCTAATTACAAGTAATACAATTTTACAAGTAATGAATTTTGGACTTAATTAGTTCATTATAACCGAAGTTTAATGTAGGATTCAGGCAGAAACAATAAATCATTTGTAAAGTGGGAGTCTTTAAGTTCATATTTTCACATAATACACATCCAAGCATTATTTTTAGAGATAACATGATTTAAATTGTGTTATTATAAAAACTGTTCTTTAAAGGTTTCTGAATTTAGGTTTATCTTGGAGACACAAAATGTACCTGCAATTTTTTAATTACCCATAGGTTTATTTAACTATGAAAGCGCCAGTAGGGACTGACTTCATTTAATGTTCTTGAAGAAAAAAAGTCACCTACATCTTGGATGGCTGGTAGATTTACAGCTAAAAAACTCTCAATTTGACATCACATAATTTAATGTCAGTCAATAAAAAACCCATATTAAATCATGATGATTTTGATAAGGATGATGAATTTACCTGGGGGATGACTGCTAGTCTTTTTCATCCTAATAAAGTTATTGTTGTCCGCAACAATGTCACACTGCTCTAGAATCTTCCTCACCTCCTCATAACACTACAAAACAATGGCCATTTGTAAATAATATTTGCCTGGGCTCCTATTAACAGTACATAAAGATGAACAAAGCTGCATATTTACATCATCATCGTGGACACACTGCTTGGACAGCAGATTGCAATGCTCCCATAACACACAGCGCAAGATATTAATGCGCTCAGACTCCTGCTGCTGGAACACCTACGATAAGATACAACGTCAATATAAAATATTTTTGTTCCTTCTGTAAAATGTGTGATGCCGCTTCCTGTTAAAATATGTTGAAAACTAAAAGCTGTTTCCTCTTTTTTATTTTTGGCTATGACATTTATTGACTCATCTAACTCTGTGTAGTACACCCATAACAATATTCCACTTCTACAGCACAAGTCTATGACTGGTAATCACATGTTTATGAGACATGGTCGTGATTATGATTAACCATGATTATTCCTGCTGTGTTCACATTACCTTTCAGTAGTCTATGCAAGTTTTATACATGTTATTTTTATTTTTTACCTCACATGCGCTCCTGTATGTGCTCTCCCAGTCCTGGCAGGTTTTCTCTAGTTGATCAACATTCCACCTGTACTGCTTTTCTAAACCAGAAATACTCTGTTGATGTTAACATGCCACAAACAGCCTACTGTTTTACTCTCTGAGCTTGGAAATATCCAGATTCATTTAGAGCTTTCACATCAATCACAATTTTATGCAAGTTTTTCTGGAGTCAGTACAATTTTGACTGAATTGAACTGATCAAATGTGCAAAATAAACATTACTATTTACAGCTGAAGGCTAAATTATTAGCCTTCTTGTGAAATGTGTTTTCCTTGAGAAAATTTCCCTGCACTGTTAAACATCTGTTAAACTTTGGAAATATTTGAAAGTGTTTCCTAATGTTTTATGTCTCCTAGAGAAAGTCTGGAGTATTTCTTTTAGTTTGGCTTGAATGAACAATTTTTATATATGTTTTAAAGCCATTTTTAAGGTCAACATTAACCCCATTACGAAATTATTGTTTAGTTGATTAGCAACCGAACAAGCCACAGTGGCATGGTGGCTCAGTGGTTAGCACTGTCACCTCATAGCAAGAAGGTTGCTGGTTCAAGTCCAGGCTGGGCCAGTTGGCATTTGTGTGGAGTTTGTATGTTCTCCCCATGTTGGCGTGGGTTTCCTCCAGGTGCTCCGGTTTCCCCCACAACCCAAGATATGAGCTATTGGTAAACTAAATAAATTGGGTGTAGTGTATGAGTGTGTGTAGATGTGTGTGTATATGGGTATATGCTGGAGGGACATCCACTGTGTAAAACATATGCTGGAATAGTTGCCGGTTCAGTCCGCTGTGGTGACCCCTGATAAATAAGGGGCTAAGCCAAAGGACAATGAATGAATGAATCCACTGTCGTCCAATGACTAGCCAAATTAACCGAACTTGCCTAGATAACCTAATTAAGCCTTTAAATTGCACTTTAAGCTGAATACTAGATTGTATTTTAATCAAATAAATTTACGAGACAAATTTTGAGCAGTAGTGTTAATTAATATGTGGACACAATGACTGATTGATTGACTAATTGATAATTTTGACTTAGCACAAACCTGCAAGGTTGGCTGCTTGTCTGCATAACCGGGCTCTGTTCATCACCTGTAATATAGTACAAGACAGACTGATAAATACTCAGTATTTCAACCAGCCATATTTGAACAGTAGTGTAAAATGTATTTTATACATAATATAGATATTTTAGGATGATTTTATTAATATTTATTTTTAAAATGTGGTAAATTTGATATTGATTCTCAAAAATAATCAGTTTATATTGTCCAATATGATATTGACCTTATTCTTTAACAACCATTAAATTATTGCAACCATTGAAAACTTTTTGACTTCAGGTCTCGTTCATTTCTGTAAAAAAACAGCTCATTCTGCTGCTTGATGTTGAAAACTGACATTTTCTTTTTCTTTTTATATACTGTCATAAACACACCTGTTTGTAGAGCAAGTAGTTTGACCGTTCACTAGTGTTCGTTAATCCTAGTCATTTCCCCCACAGTCAAACTAATCAAAAGTTCTCAATTTTCAAAACAACCACAGAAAAGAGCTTACCTCTGCATTGCAGAATAAGGTCAATATTCTGACTACTAATTGAGTGGATTTAAAATAAGATTTGGGGTCTGTTTTCATGTAATAAAAGAGTTAATAGAGTTCTTAATTACTTTTTACTGGTGCGGTTGTGGCCTAATGATTAGGGTGTTGGACCTGGCATGAATAGAAGGTGGAGGGATTGAACAGACTGCACTCTTTCCCTTCTTCAACACTCAAATGAAGTTTCCTTGGGCAAGATATGGTGAAATCTAGATGAGATACAGCTGCGGATTCTCGCATCAATGCATCAATATAGCATAATTTTTGTGACACTGATGTACAACAATATTTTTACATTACCATGAGGGTCGGTGTAGAAGTAGATGTTAATAAAATATAACTTATGGGTAATTAAAAAAAAATATTCTCATTATAAATACTTTTTTACATTACTGTGAGGGTTGGGTTTAGGATCGGGGTAGAGGTAGACATTAATAAAATGCAATTTAATGGGTAATTTATTACATAATATAAATAATTCTCATTAACTTCCGGCTGCAGCTGTATCTCTTCTAAAAACAACCACAAGACACCTCGCTGGATGCTGGACGCTGGACGCAATAGCTGCCCACTGCTCCAGATGTGTGTGTCTGAGCATGCTCTCACTTCTCACTAGTGAGTGTGTACTCTTGGATGAATCAAAAGCAATTTGAGTATGGGTAAAACCATAATTGACAATACTACATCTCACTAATTCTCCATTTGTAAACTGTATTAAATCTAAAGTCAATTAAACAAATCAAGTCAAAACTTTCATTGAATTTAACCAAGTGGAGGGCTTGTGAATCAGAACTGAATAAAATCAAGACTTCTACATATAAACCAAGATCTAACACACATGCAGTGAAACATAAATGCAAAACACTTATAAAAAATGAACACAAAGACTGTTTTGTAAGGAAATGAAAGTGTGTACTGTCTGATGGTAGTAGCTTTTTAATGCTATGTGAAATGATGCCTGTCAGACTGAAACAAGTTTGCATTGCTTTAATCCTCATTTTTGGCCCTATTGTGACCACAAACCTGCCACAGGTAAATTTCCACAACGGTCTAAATTTCCAGAATTAAAATAGCCATTTTAGAAGGACAATTTAGTGTATTTAGTTATTAAATAAAAGCTATAGCATATGTAAAAATAAATAAATAAATAAATAAATAAATAAACAAATCCCCTCACTTTTTCTGACTGGCGATGAGTGGATGTGTTCACATTTGTCTTCTTTCCCATTGCTTGTTCAGATTCATCAGCTTCCTTACATCTCTGCTCATATAATCGTTTTGACTGTTGGACATAGTAAAGAGAACAGATTCAAAATAAGTAAAAGTGCAAGATGAAAGTCAGCAGGGAGTGGGGGTATACTACAGTGCTCATTACATGAATGCAACAAAAATGTATCTCATGATCTGTGGTGTTTGTGTGGTCGTACAGCACAGGAAGTTCAAGTCTTATTATATCCAGAGAGAGCGTGCAGACCTACAAACCAAACAACCTATTCTTACTCCATTTCAATACCTGTGCATTTGCTGGTGGCAAATAAGGAAAATAGAAACTAACAAAACATTTATTTAGTTAAGTGTGAAAACTTCTCAAGCTAAAAATGCCTTCTGCTATTATATTCACTGCATTGCTAAGGGGCGACTGTTTCTTCTTTCAGTTTCTCTTGGCTTCCTCTTTTGGCTGATACTGAATTTGAGTGGACCCTGAGAGTCATGTGTCCTTACAGGTACACCATGAGCAACTAATCACAAACATATCTGAAAGAGAAAATCTATGTTTATTTATGGCTGGAAAATACTAGATTTTAATCTCGCTTACTGTTCTTACCTCCATGGTCTTCTTATGCAACACCATTTTAGGCTTCTGCAGCTTTTCAATAATCTCTTCAAGCTAATTTGGAAAGAAAAAAAATAGCCATTACTCTCCATCTTAATTATTCGTTTCATTTATTATTGACTACTTACACTACTTTTCATGCCATCCACAATGCTTATGTGCTCAAAAACATGACCGATCTCTTCCTCTTTTGCTTATGGCACTTGAATAACCTCAGCTATGACCATTGTGTAGTGCGAGTACGATTTTATCTTCTACCTTTTTTCTCTGTTCCCTCTGGTGTTCTCGAAAAACCTCTATTTTCAGAACTTCCTCCTTTATCCTTTCAGATAGTTGGATGTGCAGGTTTCCTGTCTTCTCGATCTCTGGAAAACAACGCAACTCAGACTGAGCATTCCAGCATATTTTAGGCAGAAGGCAAAAAAGGAAGTGCATCACCTCACATACCCTCTTTAAACTTGTCAAATGCCGCCTTCAGTGTTCTGAAGAAAAAAAAATGAGACACTTTTATATTTTAACACTTGGATTTTACTTGAATAAGGGGCAGCCATGGTCAATAAGTAACAAATTTAAATAACAACACTGGTTTTGGAAAATGTTAGCCTTACAAGTAATATATTACAATCTCAAGCCCAGCTGAGATGAAAAAAGAAAGAAAACATAAAATGCAAAACTAACCAACACATTACTTTTCATTCATTCATTCATTCATTCATTTTCTTTTGGCTTAGTCTCTTTATTCATCCGGGGTCGCCACAGTGGAATGAACCGCCAACTTATCCAGCATATGTTTTACACAGCAGATGCCCTTCAAGCTGCAACCCAGTACTGGGAAACATCCATACACACTTATTCACACACATACACTATGGCCAATTTAGTTTATTCAATTCACTTATAGCGCATGTCTTTGGATTGTGGGGGAAACCAGAGCACCCAGAGGAAACCCACGCCAACATGGGGAGAACATGCAAACTCCACACAAAAATGCCAACCGGCCTGGCCGGGACACGAACCAGCGACATTCTTTCTGTGAGGTAACAGTGCTAACCACTGAGTCACCGTGTCACCTCACATTACTTTTAGTTACTTTTAAAAATAAACTTAAGTCTGATATGTATTTCTTTTTGATGTAACTTTTCTCAACGCCGGTCATGTTATTTAAAATTGGAGGAATAGGTGCGTGTTTGAACTGGTATATGTTTGCATGACCTTCATAAACCTTCTCACCCGATCTCAGTTTGGCCTTCTGCCTTTCGAGCGATTGCCACCAGATCTCGTCCATACTTCTCCTCCGCTAGTGCTCTAGAAAAGCAGGCAGAAGTGACACACTGACATTTGCAGAGACACACATTTCTACAGTAAATAATAATTCCATACCTCATTTTCAGCAGTTCTTCTACATCTTTGCACATGTGTCGGCCATCTTGTAGCCTTTGCAATATCGCCTCATAACCTGACTGGTCAGTGAAGTCAGTTCCCTGAAAAGACATTGACGTGGTCAAGAAATTCTGCTGAAATTTTAATCGAGCATCAGAATGAGGAAGAACTAGTGATTTAATTGGCTCTGAATGTGCATACTGTAATTGTTGGTTCAAGACATTCTGGTCAGAGTATTTCATAAACCAACAATGACTACATTTACATGGACATCAGTAATCAAATTATTTGCCTCATTTACGTCATTGCGTCACCGCGCTATCCACATTTCTTCCGGAGTTTCATGTAATTTCGGGTGTTTCATTTTTAATTTGTTGACTTTACCTGCAGTTTGGCACTTTCACTCTCATTCGGGAACATTTCATGCATGCCCTTCATGACAAACGAGATATTGGATGCAACTATGAACTGCTGGAAGAGTGTTGTTTTAATAGAAGTTCATACCGCATGCTGAATGGAAGAAAAAAACCCTCCACATTTCATAATGCAGGTGTCTGTGGTCTGCACTGACTCGGTAGGTGCAAAAAGTGTAAAACAGCCATGTGTGTGTGTGTGTGTGTGGACTATCCTGTTACAAAACATGGCGAAAAGTCCTACATGATGGTAATAGTTCGATTAAGGTGTTTACATGTCTTTACTGCGCTTCAATATTGCGACTAAAATCGGCATACTCCACATGTCTTAATTCGATTTCTCTTTAGTTCCATTATGACCTTAATCGGATTAAATTAATCGAAAATCACTGTTTACATGGTAGACTCTTAATCAGAGTATTGTCTTAATCACGTCCATGTAAACGTACTCAGTGTTCTCTTCGTTTCAGACACATGAGAATTCCTAGGGTTTACAGAGAGTTGTCACAATTGAGCTAATATCCATTAAATGGCAGTTCTGTGCCTTGTTAGGGTCAGAGGAGACTGGTTAAAGCTGACAGAAAGACAACAGCAACTCAAACAGCAACTATGGTCTACTAAAGGTTCTGTCTGAGTAAACAACATGCTGAACTTTCAACAATTCACACTTAGCTGATAATTGTTTATAAAGCTTGTTTGGCATGCTGTCCCGGGAGAAAGCCCTGAGCTCTTAAGATCCTCAAGTCCGGGGCTCCCTCCCGTTGCAGGGCGAGAGGGGAGTTTGAGCTCAGGTAGAACTCAAGAACTCCCCTGCTGTAGAAGCTAATGAACAGATAGTGATTGCTCTTGAGAGATAACTACTTACTAGGAGCATGTCGATTTGGATTAGTCAATTAACTTAAGTTGCATGTTTTTGGATGATGGGAGGAAGCCAGGGGGCCCGAGGGAAACCCACGTGAGCATGGGGAGAACATGTAAACTCCACACAGAAACGTAGGCTGGCTTGGTAATGACTAGAACCAGAGATGTTCTTGCTGTGAGGCAGCAGTGCTAATCACTGGGCCACCATGCCACCCATCTCGGGAGAAGGAGGAGTAGGGATTACTGTGGTATGGAACCTAGGGTATTTATAGTGGCTAGAAATCATCTGATTAGTGAATCATAAATTGGATATTGCGGGACCAGCAGCCAGCAATCTTAAGCACGTGATTCTCTCGAAATTAGTTTATAAATAAACTACACTTAAAACAAATCATATATAGCAGCAAAAGTTGCAGCTGACATGTTTCAGACCTGTCAGCTAAAAACAGGAAAATGGGGCTACCGTTCACATCTGCTTATCAAATTGAGAAATACTGCTGACCATGTCCATCGCTTGATGAGCAAGACAAGTAGCACTTTTACAATTTAGAATGCATCGAGGCAGTTTAACATACTGTACATGAAGAGGGAAAAAGACAAAACAGTAGTTCCCATTTTGCAAATCCGCGTATCAAGTAAGAGTGCGGATTCATTTCAATTTAATACAGATATTACTGTAGAAGCTTAATTCAGATCTGCTGAAGAGCAACTCCAAGCAAGCCTAAAGTGTAGTAATGAACCATTCATTAATTTTCCTTAGTCCCTGTTTTATCAAGGGTCGCCACAGCAAATTGAACTGCAGGTAAAGAACCAAAACACCACCAATTCACAGAAGTGGAGAACAAACCTTGGGAACAAACATGAGCACAGTACCCATCTTGTGATGAATACTTCCAGCAGGCTACAAAACACACTGTGTTACAAAGCTCAAATCCTCTCAAAAAGGTTTCTTGAACATAGTAATGAGTTTCCTGTACTCATTCTAATAGAGCATCTGTGGGATGTTCTGGAACAGGAGAATCAAACATGGATGTGCAGCAAATATGTGATGCTCATGTCAATATTATGCTTCCAGCACCATATGTTTTTAAAAGAATTAAAGCAGTTTTAAACGCAAAAAATGGTCCATGTCTTGGTACTAGCAAAGTGTAGGCTGCTTCATGAAGTCTCTGGTGATTTTATTTATATTTTATGAGGTCTAAAAACGAAAGATTTAGGGAACCATGAACAGCGAGTAGGATTAGATGTCAATAACAACGTCTTGAATGCGGCTTAATGTTTTTAAGCGTAACGATTAACTTATTAAACCCATTAAACTAGACCAAATATACAGGAACTAATACTTCACACAGTAAGTAAAATTATAAAGAAGAACTTACCCAGAAAGAATCGCAAAACAGTAAAGCCATCTTGCAACAAGTTAGTCCTTAAAAGTGTCTCTTTAAAAAACAGTGTTAAGACATAGATTATAATTAATTTCTGAGACAAGATTAAGATTAAACATACACAAGCAACACTGAGAAGCAACACGCAAAGGCAAAGTTTGAAATGAGGAAGAAACAGCGTGCTGGCGCTTTTAGCTGGTCAACTTTGATCTCTTGACGTTTTCACAAGCTCTTTGAAAGAGGAAGAATAATGCTGATGTCACTCTTCAGCGCGCAGTTTCTGCAGAGATCACAAGGAAACTCGTAGGACAAGCGACTAAACAACTGGTGTTTAGTTAAATGTTAAATGTTTTAACTTAGAATTGCACTGCAATGCAAAATTATTTAAATTCATATTTAACTTTTATTTAGCATAGTTTACTGTTAAACAAATAGATTTGTTCGGCGTCAACCGACTCAGTTAGTGAACAATTCTTCTATGTGTATAAAAAACGGCTATCTCTTCCATCATCACGGTACTTCTTTTCGGTATAACGATTGCTATAGTACACTTTAGCCAAAAGAGGGAGACACAAACCTCCTATCTTAAAAGAGCGTATTAGTTTGGATATTACGTTTCCGCTGGCTCGGGTAAATGTTTTATCACACTCGACTTGACCCAACGATCCGAGGAAGTGTCTGGGTGAGCAAGCATCTCACTTTGAGATCGATACAGTGTGAAAATCTAAACAGCCCATTTGCAGAGAGGAGAAGGTCCTTAAAGCGTGTCTGTGTCCAGCATAATAGATGTGTGTGTGAAGGTAGGAATGGTTATAAATCAAGATACACTTACAGCTTTCATCAAATACATTGGGTTCTGTGAATAAATAGACAAATCTGCTAATTGAGAATTAACTTATTAAATGTCTAAAGGAAATTTCTGCAGTAATAATTTTTTTAATGTTTTTCCCCACATTGAAATTTAACAAGTTCTATGCAAATCACGTTTAATGTGTGTGTGTGTATATATATATATATATATATATATATATATATATATATATATATATATATATATATATATATATATATGTATATGTATATATGTGTGTATATGTATATATGTGTGTGTATGTATATATATATATATATATATATATATATATATATATATATATATATATATATTTATTTATTATTATTATTATTGTTATTATTATTATTAATGATAGCAAGCTATAAATAATATATAAATTATTAATAATCGCAAAATTTTGGGCCAAAAAACTGTAAATATAAAGTAAATCAAAAGGTTAAAGACTGTCCAGTTTAAGCAAGAAAGCATCAATAGCTAATATTCAAAGTCAATTGAAAGTCCCCACAATGACAAAAAAATCACAATGAGTTTGGAGGTATTAATGCAAGCTGTTCACTGGCTGAAAGATTTGTGGTGCTATTCTCTGTAGCAATGCTAATGAGTCACACCAGCTGGACATTTTTAGATTTAGAAATGAGGGAGGGTAAACTTAAGTACAAGGAGGCGATGAAAGAGTGCGCATACCTATCACACATTAATTACACTGCCAATGCAACCAAGTTTTTTTCTCAGCTATCTATTGTAGGCCAACAAATCTTTGAAATATGGCTGTGTCAGAGAAGCAAAAAAATGCTGCTTGTAGCAATACCTAAATTAACAGTTTTTGTGTCAAATTAGGTTACTACAATAGATTACACCGATGAGTACCCAGATAGCATACAAATGTGGGCCACTTTAGGCAGTCATGTGGCACTGGTTGTCTTCTTTCACCCCATACAAAATGATCATGTGCCTGAAGTGGCCCACCTGTACAATGTCAAAAGGGGACCAAAGATTCCAATTCATATATGGGCCATTTAAGGCAAAGATTTGGCACTAATGGCAAAATGTAATCTGAATATGAACCTAATGTAGCCCATGTGGACAATGGTAACTTTGGCCAAAATGACAGGAGACGAATTTGGGCCACAGTTGGCAAAAATGTGGCATAGTTATTTAAGGGTAAAGTGGCTCACATACAGGTGCAAATGTGGCCCAGTTATTATCAAACATATATGGGCCACCTTTAGAAAATATTTGGCACAGTAAGCTCTGGCTAGTGAGTCTGTGAGCCCAAAGTGGCGCAGATTTTATATGACAAATGGGACCCAGTTATCTTAAAACATATGTGGGCAACTTTTGGCAAATATTTGACACAGTAAGCTCTGGCTAATGTGGCTGTGAGCCTAAAGTGGCCCTGAGAAAATATGGAAAATGTGGTCCAGTTATCTATAATATTTGGCACAGTAAACTCTTTCTACATGGGCCGGATGTAAGTGTCTGGTGTGGGCCGGATCTGGGCCAAAATAAAAGCAAACTGTGGCCCAGAATAAGGTCAGTTCTGGTTCATTTGGTTGAATTCTGGCTGATATGTGATATTGCTATGACTTAATTGTGGCCCAGATCTGGCAAACAGGAGCTTACCGCCCAAGTACCATTATTCCCTGTGGTATGTGGGCTGGATGTGTTTGGTGTGGGCCAGATTTGAGCCACATGAATCTTGCTATCTGGGTATGAGAAGTCATTTTAACATTTAATCTATGAGCAAACTAGTACTTATTTGCATGCTGCCATTTCTAACACTAATAGATTTTTACCCAGTAAAAACAGAATATTCCACTAACCTTTCAACATGGTTCCCATTTATTTATTTTTTGGTAATGGAATAAGAATGTTCTGGGAATGTTAAAATGAACATTCCTTTAATGATGCAGGGTTTTTTTGTTGTTGTTTTGTTTGTTTGTTTTTTGTAACAAATGCTGGAATAGTTGGCGGTTCATTTCGCTGTGGTGACCTCTGATATATAGACTAAGCTGATGGAAAATGAATAAATGAAATTAAAGAGAATGAGAAAATGTTGCCAATAAAATAAGTTCGACTGACAAAGAAAATTTCCCAACAGAACATTTGGGGAATTTTGGTCACCAATTACTAGAAGCCTACTTTTTATATACGTACTAGTATTTAATGAATAAGTACTAATATTTGAAATACTAGTATCTAACGAATAGATACTAGCTTCTAATTAAATATACAAGTGTCTGTCTACTTAAAAGTACTACCTTGTGAATGAGTGCAAGTATCTAATAAATGAGTATCTAATGAATAAATACTAGAACTATATTTTTAAAATGTAAAGTATTAGCACTAGTAGCTAATAAAGTGGTTATACTCAATGAATACACTATTAGAATCTAAAAATATTTACAAGTATCTTCAAAATATGTCAGGATATGTTTTTAGTTCATTGTAACTTATTAAATTAAGTTATTCATGTTCCAACTTAAGTTAATATAAGTTATGCAAGCAGTTTTAAGTCAGTTTAACATAATATAAGTTCAATGGACTCATAAGGTTATTTTGATTCAGCTTAAAAATTTAAGACAACCTGAATTTTTTTTACAGTGTAGCATGTTTTTTAACTGTTAAACAGCTAGCCATAATTAAGATAATTTTTAGGGTTCAATTAGGTACAAATATACCATTTTTCATATAAAAATGTCGGCCAGCCATTACATTATCTTGCTTTTATCCTTGGTGTTTGTCTTTTTTGTTTACAAGGTGGTGTGTGCAGGCAGCGTTACTTGTGAATATTTATATAGATATGTATTTATGTCTTTATAGACATTTTAGAAGAATGTGTAACTGCTGTTGAGCTATGTGGCGGTGTACATAATTATCGATTGATGTGATGAACAGCGTGGTGGTGGTTTGTGTGTGTGTGTGCGTGTATTGATCGCTCTGTTATGCAGTATGATGCTGAGTGTGGCATTGTTGACTGCTTGCGGTCGCCACAGCAGGCAGGAGGATTGTGGTTAGCCTGCAGACAGACTGACGTAGTGTGTACGCGCAAGTGTGTGTGTGTAGTTAATAGGCCCGTAGCCAGGGGGGGTTCGGATGGTTCGGAAGACCTACCCCTCACTGACAAAGTCCCAGAATTTGTCCCATAATGAGCTAATTTGTCCTATTTTGACTGCTATGTCATCATAAATAGTGAAAATAACCCATTGAAAAAGGCTTTAAGAGCTAGTGGAATCTTGTGTTTACTTAAGCTAGTCAGTTTTGCCCAATGCTAACATCCACAGTCCAACATCCAGTTGTGCAAGTGAACACACAATCTGACGTAAGAGAAGTCATATTTCACTACTGTGTTGTTTTTTAAATAGAAAACAAACATTTTATAAGTAACTTTTATTCTAAATATTTTAATATTTTTTTATTGAAATGGCCAAATTCCGACTGAGGAAAGTTGAATGTGCTGGCCAGTTTGTTATTTGCCTAATAAATGACAATTGGCTTCAGTTTCAAATGTAAAACTTTAACAGATTCCTATTTTTTTCTAATGATATATAAATTTGTATTTTAAAAATAAGTAATTTATTCATATTTCTTTATTTTAAATATTTAGGAAGACCCACCCCTCACTGACAAAGGTCCAGAATTTTTCCCATACATGAGCTCATTTGTCCTATTTTGACTGCTATTGTGAAAAAAACTCATCAAAAAAGGCTTTAAGATTGAGCGAAATCTTTTGTTGGTTGTCACATCGGTGTGACTTCTGCTAATCTGTTTTGTTCAGTGCAAACAATTATTTTTCATGAGTCTAACATCCAGCTGTGCACGAAACATACAAGTGAAGTCATAGTTCGATACTGTGTTGTTTTTAAATAGAGAAAACATTTCACAAGTAATTTTTATTCTTAATCTTTGGAGCTTAGGCCTACTCTTGAAACAAAAAATGAGCAACAAAAAGCTGTGAAGCACCAAAAGCGGCCCATATTAAAACTGATTTGAATACCATTTTATAATAATTACTATTATTATGTTTTAACTATTTTTTATTTATAAACTGAGGAAAAGTTGAAAGTGCTGGTCATATTTAAGTATAAGTATAAGTATATATATATATATATGTTTTTCTTTTTCACATTTTATTTATTCAAAATGTTTAGAAAATACATCAAAATGTGTAGTTATATGATGACCATCCAACAAGTCAATTCAGCTAAAAATAGTGCTTAAAATGTCTCGAAAAACCTGTATTTAAATCTCATTATTAAATAAAAAATAAGGTGAATAACTGCAAAAAGGTCCACTTTTTGAAAAGAAAGAGCCACCCATTTCCTGGTTAAAAGGGAAAGCTAAAATGACCTTTTTGGTACCATTAATATTTTGTAAATATAAAACTATGCAATAATGTTGAAATGGAAAGAATGTTGATCAAATAATCTAATTAATTTAATGAAATGTATTTGTTGTTTCTTATTTGTTTGTTTATTTGTTCTTCATAACATTGTATAGTCTGGTTGATTTGCTCATATTTGAGTTGAGAATGCTAATGACTTTTGCTGGTATAACCTTATACTGTATGAGCATCTTTCATTTGATTTGAATAAAATAAATCTCTCTAAAGTGATTTTTACAGGCGAATTACTGAAAAAAGTTCCACAAGGCAATTCACAGCCAAAATGAAATCATAAATGTATGTAAAATGCTGCATTGATATTGTAAGATACTGAAATATGAACAAATATTATTAATATTTAAATATTAAATAGGCCTGTAACTGATTTTACAGACTAAAATGTCTATTTACATAATAAAAGTACTACAGAATGTTGTACTGATCGCAACAGAGATTATATGAAACAGAAGTCTCTAAAAGGGTGGCACAGTGGTTAGCACTGTCACCTTATAGCAGGTAGGTCACTGGTTCAAGTCCCGACTGGGCCAGTTGGCATTTCTGTGTGGAGTTTGCCTGTTCCCCCCGTGTTCATGTGGGTTTCCTCTGAGTGCTCCGGTTTCCCCCACAGTCCAAAGACATGTTATAAAGATGAATTGAATAAACTGAATTGGCCATAGTGTTTAAGTATGTGTGTGAATGAGTGTGTATGGGTGTTTCCCAGTGCTGGGTTGCATACACTGCATAAAACACATGCTGGAATAGATGGCGGTTCATTCTGCTGTGGCGACCCCTGATAAATAAGGGACTAAGCCAAAAGAAAATGAATGAACTCTCTATAACTCTCTATAAAAATAAAAAAAATATATAATCCAAAATATCAATATGATAAAATATTAAGTATTTAAGTGCTATATTAACTCTCTTAGCTATAATTTTTTTTCAAAAGGTAGCAATACAAATTTCAACTCAGTGTTATTGATCATTGTAAAGATACACTTCCATGGGCTTATATCCTCAGCATCTCCACATCTTTCCAGCCATTATTTACAATACACACCGTGTTATTTGAATCTTTATTCCTAGATAGCGCTTTCTTTACAAATGATAAAGTAATTGAATGCGATAGTGGTCATATCTATATCTGTGTGTGTGTGTGTGTCCTTCACAGGTGTATTTTTATCATAATCGATCTGGCTTTCCCCCTCTCTCGAGACATGAGGGATGACCTTCAGAGAAAGAGGGGCTCAACGAATATATTCAGGTTTGATGAATGAACTGTTACACACTCTCCCCTTCAAAACACTAGCACAGACCCACACACACATAGACACACACACACTAATATCAACACACTCTTCTCACTCCCCATCCTGTCACAATAATACACAATCTCTTGCAATGATTAACATCAACACCTCCGCAGATGCTTTCGGGTTTCCAGCTGGCCTGCAGGTGCTCTGTGTGTGTGTGTGGGTGTCTGTGCGTGTGTGTGTGTGTGTGTGTGTGTGTGTGTATTGATGTGGCTGCTTCCCTTGGGTTGTGTTCTGCTGGTGTAGTGTATCAGTGGGCCAGCAGTGTGGCGCCATCCGTCCTGCTCCCACCACCAGCCCCCAGAATGCATTACACACCAATCGAACACAGCCATTCGGGATAACTCCACTTTTACCTACTGGACTAGAGCTGCTGTTTGGGGCTTTTGTCCAGCCTCTCTCTTTCTCTCCTCCTGTGCATTTTCTGTTCAAAGAATCATGTTACACAAGCTGAGGAGACCACCTTAGCGAGAATTTGTGAGGGCCTAACGCACACACACACACACAAACACACACACACACACACACACACACACACACACACACACACACACACAGCAACCTTAGTAGTAGACTAACAGGTGATTCTGGGGTACATATTTAGCTCCATTCTCTCATTTTGGCTCTGAAAGTATTTGTATAGAGCGGCACGGTGGCTCAGTGGTTAGCACTGTCGCCTCACAACAAGAAGGTCACTGGTTCGAGTCCTGGCTGGGTCAGTTGTCATTTCTGTGTGGAGTTTGCATGTTCTCCCTGTGTTGGCTTGGGTTTCCTCTGGGTGCTCCGGTTTCCCCCACAGTCCGAAGACATGCGGTACAGGTGAATTGAATCAACTAAATTGGCTGTAGTGTATGAGTGTGTCTAAATGTGAGAGTGTATGGGTGTTCCAAATACTGGGTGGTGGCTGGAAGGGCATCCATGCGCAAGACATATGCCAGAATAGTTGTTGGTTCATTCCGCTGTGGCGACCTCTGAAATGGAGACTAAGCCGAAGGAAATTGAATGAATAAATTTGTATAGTTTTTTAGATATTATTTGTGCAGTTTGTATGTAATGGTCAAAAAACCTTTTATAGATGCTGTACTACCCTTATAAAGAAATAAATGTATACATTTTATAAATTTTAATTGTTGATTTTGTTTATATTAGAATGTATATTTCTTTTCCATTCAATTCAGTTCACCTTTGTTTGTATAGCGCTTTTACAATGTAGATTGTGTCAAAGCAGTTTCAGATAGAAGATTCTAGAAAATTGAAACAGTGTCAGTCCAGTTTTCAGAGTTGAAGTTCAGTTTAGTTCAGTGTGGTTTAATATGCACTGCTGAGAGTTCAAACACTGAAGGGCAAATCCATCAATGCGCAGCTCCAAAAGTCCCAAACCATGCAAGCCAGTGGCGACAGTGGCGAGGAAAAACTTCACCAATTGGCAAAAGTGAAGGATAAAAAACCTTGAGAGAAACCAGGCTCAGTGGGGCACGACCATTTCTCCTATGCCCAGATGTCTTGTGCAGATCCGCAGTCTAGGCGCCGGAGGCTGGAGAAAGCTGGACGTCTATTGTGGAGAAGCTGCAGGTGGGAGTGGTCACCGGCTGGTGTACAGGCTGGCACTTCAGGATCAATGAGAGGACTCATCTGTCACTGGGGTCTTACAGGGATCAGTCTCATGCTCTCCACTCCTCCATAACCACCACAGCAGCAGCTCAGGATACAGCCTGGTCCAGGATTATGGAAACCTCTGGAATTAAAAAACAAAAGATTAATATAAGCGCAGATGCCGTTCAAATTATAATGTCTTTTGGGAAGTGTTCCCCGCTCCGGTTGCCCTAAATAATGCAGACTAACAATGCTTTAGAGGATTTGGATTTCAACAGCATTTGTGTTTTATGTGTATGCTAATGCAAAGAGATGTGTCTTTAATCTAGTTTTAAACTGACAGAGTGTGTCTGATTCCTGAACTGTGCTAGGAAGGCAGTTCCAGAGTTTAGGTGCCAGATATGAGAAAG
This sequence comes from Danio aesculapii, assembly GCF_903798145.1. NCBI lineage: Eukaryota > Metazoa > Chordata > Actinopteri > Cypriniformes > Danionidae > Danio > Danio aesculapii. Next base: position 28,484,566 of record NC_079441.1, on the reverse strand, counting down.
ATCTACCGCCTACAGTTGATATTGATATTCTGGGAATAATCAAATGTCCAGAATTAATTGAGCGTAGGGGACGTGATGGGCTATAATACACCAGGAGCTTCCTCAAATACTGGGGAGCTAAGCCGTTCAGGGCTTTGTAGGTAGTCAATAAAATTTTTAAATGTATACGTTCTTTAATAGGGAGCCAATGCAATGATGAAAGAACTGGAGTAATATGATCATATTTCTTTGTTCTAGAAAGCCCTCTAGCAGCTGAATTTAGAACCAGCTAAAGTTTGTTAATGAGGCCAACAGGGCAACCGCCTAGCAACGCATTACAATAATCTAATCGAGAGGTCATGAAAGCATGAATAAGCTTTTCTGCATCAGAGATTGATAGCATATGTCATAGTTTGGCTACATTTTTAAAATGAAAAAATGCAGTTATACAGATGCTTGAAATCTGGCCTTCAAATGACAGGCTGCTATCAAAAATCACCCCCAAATTTTTGACAGAAGATGAGGACTGAACTAACAATCCATCAAGGGTTAGACAGCGGTCTAGGTTTTTGCTTGCGAGGTTTTTAGGTCCAATAAGCAAGTCCTCAGTTTTATCTAAATTTAGTAATAAGTTATTAGTCATCCAATTTTTTATCTCAGCTATACAATCTGTTAATTTCCTAAATTCATACAAATGATCAGGTTGAGTGGAGATATACAGTTGTCTATCTTTAACAGTGGAAGCTAACTCCATGTTTTTTAATGATATCGCCTAGTGGTAGCATATATAGTGTGAAAAGTAAGAAACCAAAAACTGAGCCTTGTGGTACCTCACAGTGTACTTTTGATCTGTATGATGCCTCTTCATTAAGTGATACAAATTGATAACATTCAGATAGATAAGACCTGAACCAGGCCAATGTAGTTCCCGTAATACCAACATAATTTTCAAGCTTATCAATATTTTTTTGCATAAAATATTTGCTCTGTTGCATTTTTTCAATTATATATTTTATCATGTATTTTATGATATTTTTTATATTAATTATTTAAGTAATCACATTTTTACATAGCTAAATGTTATACAATCACATTTTACAGAATATATAATGAAATCAGAAAAGTGCAGGTAAATTACACAAAATAATATAAAAATAAATTAAAAAATGTATTTATATTTCATTCGAATTTTGAAAGGCTACAATTATATTGTATAGATGTATTTTATTCATTCATTTATTCAATTTCATTTGGCTTAGTGTCTATTTTAGAGGTCACCACAGCGGAATGAACCACCAACTATTCCAGCATATGTCTTATGCCCGGATGCCCTTCCAGCTGCAACCCAGTACTGGGAAACATCCATACACACTCATACACACTCATACTAACTACAAATATTTTAGCTTACCCAATTCAATTGGACTGTGGGGAAACTGGAGCACCTGGAGGAAACCCGCTTAAACACAGCTAACTGGCCCAGCCGGGACTCGAACCAGTGACCTTCAAGCTGTGAGGCAACAGTGCTAACCACTGAGCCACCGTGCCGCCCCTGTATTTTATTATAGAGTTATTTTATGTTCATTTCTGAAGTGATTGGAGTGTTTTTCAGATTTAAAAGTTGCACAATTTGTATTGCAGCTAAAATTATATAATGAAATGTTAATTTAGCATGCACTGTACCTTTAAAGGATCTTTAGCAAAAGGTAATTTTGATTTAATGCTTAATAATTTTATAATGCATTGTATGCAAACAAGAATCTTCTTTAATATTTTGCACTTGGCATAAATATTAAGGTCATTACAGTATTTACTAGCACTTACTAGCCTAGCACAGCATTTTCTAGCACATATTTTTATGAACTACCATAACAAAAGACAGCTAACATAAAAAAGCATTTAAATGACTTCACTGGATTTAACCTTTTGAGAAAACTCATACAGGTATATTCAAGTTATAAATTAAGACAACTTCACATATCATGTTTGCCCAACTCTCTTTTTGTTTTACTTTTCTTTTCTTTTAAAAAAAAATGTATCATTCAGTTCTCAAGACATTTCAAATACTGTGAGGAGGCAATGTTTTTTTGAAAGATTATAGTGTGAGTATGAACAGAATGCAGTATTTAGGGTTGCACAATATATCATTTCAGCATCGATATCGCAACGTGCACATTTGCAATATATAGTCATATTGCAAGATATGCAATTTTGAGTCTGATTCATCGTTGATCAGGAGCTACAGAATTGTATTTAATTATTGTAGTCATACAGAATTTATACAATTTATTGCCAAAAAAACAAAACATTTTTCTCAATTCTCAATTTTTTGTCTTGTTTCTAGTCTAAATATGTACATTTCAAAGTGAAAACAAGATTTATTTACTTACCCCACTGGCAGATAATTCTACTTGTTTTAAGATTAAACTTAATTTTGACTTATTTCTTCTGAAGTTTTTACTTGATCTAAGAATAGATATTCGGACAAAAAAAACGAGACAAAGTAAGAAAACGATTCATTTGCATTGTGTTTATTCAATTTATGTAGCTGAATACTGTTAGACTCCCCAGAAAACTGTCAAATAGAGCCATTTAAATCCTGTAACTGTATTCATATCGCAATATTTATTGCAGAAACATCGAATATCGCAGCTTTTTTTTTTAAGCAAAAAAGGCTGCTCATGGGGCTTTCAACTTATCTAGATATTACTCTATTTGTATACGCATTTAACTTTGTCTTTGTGTATGTACGAAAGCCCCGGATGCGGTAAGACGTGTTCACAAGACTTGATGTGTGTCTTAGAATGATTGAGATAAGCAGTGCTGTGCTGTGACCTTTGCTGCCAGTGTGTTTGTGTCCTGCTGCAGACATCAGGCTTGAGGTATCTAATGCCTCAGTCACACCAGGAAGTGGACCAGAATAGCTTTCAATGTGTGAATGAGACTGATGAGTGCGTTCCGGACTGTCACTAATATGTGTGTGTGTGTGGGTGTGTGCAGTAAGTGTGTTTGCTTTACAATTATTGATTTGGAAAATTAAATGAACAAATGAATTTTAAATGAATTTTTTTATAACCTATAATTTAGTAATTATTACAAATAAATTTGAGCATTTAACATGTAACATTACTATGTGAGGTAAGCAGTGTTCAAATATGTATTCTAATAAATTCATTGATTCATTCAATTTCCTTCAGCTTAGTCCTGTTATTCATCAGGGATCGCCACTGCAGAATTAACCGCCAACTTTTCCAGCATATGTTTTACACAGCGGATGCCCTTCCAGCTGCAACCCAGTACTGGGAAACACCCATACACACTCATTCACACACATACACTACGGCCAATTTAGTTTATTCAATTCACCTATAGCACATGTCTTTGGACTGTGGGGAAAATCGGAGCACCCGGAGAAAACCCACGCCAACATGGTGAGAACATGCAAACTCCATACAGAAATGCCAACTGGTCCAGCCAGGACTTAAACCAGCAGCCTTTTTGCTGTGAGGCGACAGCTCTAACCACTAAGCCACTGTGCTGCCCAATCTAATAAATAATAATAAAATAAAAAATAAAATATTTGCAAAATGTAATATGTCATGCTGTAAAATGTACAGTTAGTTAATAGTTCGCAGTAACTCATAATTCATGGGTGTTTTCAGTTTATTTATTTAGTTATTTTTCAAATTACTTTCAAATAACTTCAAATTTTAAGTAAATGAGGTCAGTGTAAACATTTGAGGCCAGGTTTACTAATCCCATAAAGCGGTGATGGAAGAGGAAAGTTTTGCAGCTGATCTATGTGTGCAATGTCATTATCAGTGTTGGATAAAGTTACTTTTAAAAGTAATAAATTACAATCTTAAGTCACTTCTTTAAAAAAGTAACTGTTACTTAGTTACTTTTTACACAAAGTAATGTGAACACATGCATTGTTTTTTTCTTCTTCTAATATTAATATAGGTTTAAGATTGTGTTTTAAAAGTAACATTAACACTGCTCATCCTCATCATTTGTACAGTAACATGAGTGCGTAAAACAGCACAAATTTAGTCACAAACCAGCAGACTTGATGATGATAATGTGCATTTAATCACCCTAACAGCCCAGGTGCAAAATTGAGTTCTTAATATCACCATTAATAATAATATTAATATGCAAATGCATGTGAAACATTCTCATCTGAAAATGCAAATATGCTCATAATCTTAGTTATTCATCTAGTCATCCATTTATTTGATTCATATTTTTAATTCATTTATGTTTATCATTTATTATACTAATCATTTATTAATTTGATTTATTTGTTTTATATATTTCTTATTACTTGTTCTGCTTTCAGTGCTTTTCCATTCTTTAGTCATATTTTTATGGTGTTTCATGAAATGTTCCTCTCCACTGATCTGAGATTTGAGGGTATGTTTCTAATTCAAGGTCTTGTGACCTGATGTATAATAACATTTGCTATGCCTGTGCTGCTCAAACGAATTATGAGAACGCACCGAAACATGTGCAACTAAGATTACTCAACCCTGCTCTTTTATTATCATCACTTCGTTTCCTGCTTCTGCTCTTCTCTGGCTTGCATCCGCAGTCAACTCCTAAATTGATACACTCTCAGCAATTATGGTACGCGAGCTGTCACTGGGGTGGTACCTTTTCAAAAGTACAAATTTGTACCTTAAAGGTCAATATTAATACCTCAAGGGTACATATTAGTACCTAAAAAGTACAAAAGGGTTCCTCTTAAAATTTTTAGGTACTAATATATACATTTGAGATACCAATATGAACCCTTTAAGTACAAACGTGTACCTTTTGAAAAGGTACCACCCCTTTGACAGCTTGCGTATTCTTATTTCTAAAAGTGTAGTAGACTTTTAATTCAGTTGAATACTGGTAAACAAGTTTGGGTATTGGAAACTCAGCTGGCTTGTTGTCCAAATACCTGGAGAAACTGACATTTCCTGAGAAGATCTGGCATCCGGGGCTGGATCTTATTTATCTGGCGTGGAGACTATGATCTAATAACTAGGTCAACTAGGAAGACCTAAATTCACATCACGCATTACAACCAGTTCCAACTAATAGCCACCACAGGACACAAAGAATATATACAGAGTGCACTCATTCATTCATTTGTATGCAATAGATACTGATGAAGATGTTCATCCACCATCCTACTTACCACCACCATTACCAGGTTGGCCATATCCAAGGGGGTAGGCTCCACCCTGGCCTTCATTCTCGGCAGTTATAGCTGGATCTACAAGCTTCTGATTCAATCTACGGACATGGCCTCTGCCAAAGAAGTCCTTTGTTTTGTTAAATAATACTTTGTTAAATAATACTCTTGTTAAATAAGTTTATTTATCGCCCTGCTCTTTATAGTAGAACTAAGATTTCTTTGCATGTGGTTTTGAATCCCCAACATTAGTTTTTAATGAGGGTTTGCGTTAGTTCAGTCTGCTAGCAAATCTGTCCCATGGAGTCTTAGTGCTGAAACCCATGTTCAATATTGATATCCTTATGAAAACCGATCCCTCAGGAAGTATAGATATTGATCAGGATTATCCTTGTACTTGTGCAGCATACAGTGATTGCCCGCTCAATCTGAGATCTGTGTGTAAACTGTTTTGATTCATGTATTTACTGCATACTTGTGGTCAGTGTTTCGTTTAGAAGGATTGCTTTCAGAGTTCATATTACAGGCTGTGACGTAATGGTAAACATTACAGTTTGGTTGGTCAGAGAGTTAGTCAAAGACAAGCAAATAGAAAGAGCTGCAAATGCTCCCAAACTTCCCTATTAAGGATACACTCTCACAAATACACACACTCACTGTCGGGTCATCTATGAATAATTCAGATGATGATAGATGGATCAGTTTGAGCGATATCCTGAGCGCTGTGTGATCATTGATCGCTCTGTTAGAAGGCGTAAGATTACTGCACCTCTCAACAAGTGTGGATATTTCTCTGTTTGTATCTCCTTATATGAGTCTCTTTCTAAAGAATTAAGTCAAGAAATAAAGGAGATTTCCAAAATTATTTCAAAAAATATTTTTGCTGCTTGTTAAACTACTTATTTAAAATGAGCTGCAACAACACATTTCTTTTTTCAGGACAACTGAATTGTTCTATGTTCAATCAACATAAAATTGAAAAAACATTAAGTTACTGTAACTTATTCAATCTGCATTGGGATGACATGAAGGGATTGTATGGAACCCAGCATTTTGTCATTGTTTGGTTCATTTCAGCTATTCTGTTAGAAAATGTGTCAGGTCAGAGGTACGAGAAAGAGATCAAATTAAATACCTAAACATGAAGAGAAATATTTGGGTTGAGTTTCTTTCAATAAAAGTTCAATAAAATTTGTTCCAGATTTCCATTTTTAGCAAGACAGACGGCACTCTTATTCTCTTTAGTTTTTTTGCGCTTCACATTTGCGTTTGTCCTTTTCTAAAAGGATTGGATGTCGGAAGCACTTCAATAATCTTCCGCACGTTATTATCATCCCTGGAGAAAGTGAAACCACTCGCACTTTTAGACGGCCCCGTAAAACATAAACAGGACACAGTAGATTTTGTTCTTCTTGGTTTTGTGGCTGTACATCAAGACAACGACAAAGTGTGTTTGAGCTTGGGTCAACCATGGCTCGTTATTGTATACATATATAGTATTACAATGCAATGTCTTGGCTGTGTATTTAAAGCATGGTGGTTCCTTTGTTTTCATTCTTGCTAGCTCCACAAGCGAGTGACATCCTAGCTCCACCTTTGAAGTCTAGCTCCACCTTTTGGTACCCTTTAGTCCTGCTTGGTAACCAAAAAGTGGTACAGTACTGTTCGCTTTTAGGTACCTTTTGACAGTGGAAATGGCCATAAAAGCGTTCCAAACCGAATCGTACCATACCGTACCACTTAGTGGAAAGGGGCCATTAGATGCCCAAACCTTAAAAACATTAGCAAGTGCATCAGTGCAGTTGCATTTTGATTATGCTGCAGGATTTTTGCTATAACGGTAGTACTAATGAAAATTTAAAATAAATTGCAGATGTCCCAAAATAAGTTTTGTAGAATTGTTATGTAACTGACACATTTACTTGATGAATAATATAGCAAAAGTTTTTTAAAAGTTGAAAAAAGGGTAAAAACTATTTTTTGTTTAATTAGTGGTGTTTTTAAGTTTTTAAAAGGCACCTATTTTACTCCTTTTTTAAGATTTAAGATAAGTCTTTTGTGTCTCCAGGATGTGTCTGTAAAGTTTCAGCTCAAAACACCCATCAGATTATTTATTATAGCTCACAGAATATTGGGATATTCTTCTCTGAACACAATGTAGCTGTTTTTGTTGCATGTGCCTTTAACGCTAGTTCTTCTCACCCACCACGTGCCTGTCAGAGTGTGTCCTTGTGTGTCCTGCGTCAGATAAACAGCACAGTGACAGACATGAAGGAAGCAGATCTAATGTAACATTTGTGAGTAATACTTTAGTAAGAACTTTCCCAATGATTATTTGATGCACTTGTTACACACACACACACACACTCACACACACACACACACACACACACACACACACACACACACACACACAGCAGACACAGACACACACACACGGCAAATTTGACAGGATACACGTTAATATCCACTGCTGTATGGATATCCGTAATGGTAATATACAAAATAAACCTGATTTAACATCCACAAACCGGGATTAAAGCGTCTACTTTTATAATTGTACTGACATGCAGCTGTGGTGATAAAGTATGGACAGTAAAATCGCTGTAATTGACTACAAAATTGCACTGTTTTTTTAAATGTGTTAAACTAGTAAAACTCATTCTTGATCACATTTGATGGTGATTGATGATCACAGTGAGCGGAACAGATCTTTTAATCCTGGTTGCTTTGCACACATCCTGTCTTGTTGATATGATTATACGTGTTACTATGGAGACATTTTAATATGGGGCTGTCAGTCATTTCAGTGGGTGAGGAAATGGGAGGGATTTGGATTCTATTTTAACATCAGGAAATTTAAATAAAGAGACTTATTGTGTTTATATCACCCCAATATGACTGTGGACACACTGTACCTACACACAGTTCTGTTCAAACAGCTTACAAAAGAGGATTTTCATCATAGGTGCCCTTTAAAGAAAATGGTACCCAAGTATTTCTTCGATTATTATGTTTTAGTAAGAGAGGTACACTGTCGGCGAGTAGCAGGGGCATTTATCTTTTTAGATTTAAGAGTGTAATTGGAAGAATTACAGTATTTTTTAGAAAGGAAGATGTTGAGAATCTTTTTTGTGGTTAGTTGTTGAGCTGATATTGTCTGCACTACATTATGATTTGCTCATCCATTTTTTTTTTTTTTTGTATCGAGGCTTTTCCGTGTATTTTATCCTTGATAGTTTTTGAAATATGTATAAACTATTCTTATTAGACTTGTTTATATATTGTTTTAAATTTTGTCAAATAAAACAAACAATTATTTTCTGCATATTTAGTCCATAAAATAACAATAACAAGAAAAAAAAAAACGCTGACAGATCATCATGTTCATTTACCCATGATATGAATGTGTCTCAGATGGGCAGGTGGTATCTGAGTTCATTTTGAGGATCAGGCTGTTGCCAGGACCAGGGTTCCTTTCTGGCTCGAGTTTCCCATCATGTGATGTAAGGCTCTGTGGATCAATGGCTCCACTGGGGCTGCTGTGTATGTGAGCTCACTGGTCTTTTCCCACCGCTCATCCTCATTTTTTAATATCATTAGATTTTTTCCTTTTTTTGGCCTCATGCAATCATTGCAAAGTTAATTTTCTATATGCTTTACTGAATTACAGGAAAGCATGGGAGATACTGGAAAAGTCTGATGGGATGAATGTACTGTATCTGAAAGGTGGCATCAGGTCTTCATGCAGTGCAGTGTGACTTGTGAATTCAAACCTTATACATAATTACTCTGAATTCTCTGAATTTATACCTTATATTGTCATGAACTAATTTCTCAATTTTTTTTTATCTTAAGCAAATGCAGCTGTCTTGATAAATAATAAATGTTCTTCTTTAGTTGAAAAAGAGAATTATTCTGCAAAATATATATCACTTTCTCTGCTTTTCTGGGTTGAGTTAGGCAGAACTGTTAAATTTATGTACAGCATTTAAGCAAGTATATTATAATTAACTGTAAATTACCTAAAATGAAAAGTAATCCCTTACCTTACTTATTTATTTAATTTCAGTACCATTTCAACTTATGGTAAGTTCATGTGATTGTCTTCTTTAATCCTCTTTGACTGTCCAGTATGTAACATTGCAACTACAGTACATGTCCGAGTTGTTTGAGCAGAGGGGTGTCCTGCATTTATATTTTATCTGTATTATTCCCGAAACTAAAATACCATAATCTATATAAAAACTTTAATATATAGTATAAAGTTATTGGTTATTATACTGTATCTGTTTGCAGTCACCATATTCTAAAGGGAGTAAAATAACCATCCACTGAATTGATAGGGTTTTTTCCTACTAAAGAAGTCTGTGGATAGTCACAGAGCAAATGAACCAATGGATTTACCAGTACTTTCTACAATACAGATTGTGTCAAAGCTGCTTTACAGATATAAACATGCAGTAATAAAATCAGATAGATCTCGGTACACTCTCAGAAAAAATGGTACAATGTTGTACCAAAGAAGGTACAAACCCTTGTCAATGGAGCAGTACCTTTTTATGGAACAGAATTGTACCCTAAGACGAAGAAACAAATTTGTACTATTGCAGTTTGTACCTTTTAGTACATGATTTGTACCATGGGAAACCAAAATGTACCTTCATCAAAGGTACAAATCTGATCTTTGAAGGTACCACTACAGTAATAAGACACTTTGTACCTTAACAGTGTCAAATGTGTTTCTTTAAGAACTATTTAAAGGCATTTTGCTATATCCAAACTGTGTACATTTATTTTCAGTAAATATAAAACATCAAATACATTTTTAAACAATGTTTTTTTAAAAGTTTATTTGGTAACACTTTATTATAACTACACACTATAAATCATTAATTAAGCATTAGCAAATAGTTAATTCATTATCTGTTAAGCATTAACTCTACATTAATAAGCGTTAGTGAGCAGTTTATAACTGCAGCTACAAATGCTGTATTATTGACCTATAACCACATTTATAATGTGCTTAAGACTTGTTCTTTCATACTTTGTTAATAATTTATTTTTCATTACTAAATTAAGTATCGCATTATTTACAAACCATTTGTTTTTAAAAGTAGTTGAGGGTTTTTTAGATCATTCAGAATGAGTTAGTAAATGATTAATAAACCATTGAAATCACTGTTTATACATCTTATTATTCAGGCATATATTAAGGGTTACTATGTATGTTAATAAATGCTTTATTAACTCAACTTCATCTAGTTTTGTGACCTAATCTAAAGTGAGGACTATTTATGCTTTATAAATCCCTCCTGTGTTTAATAATATATATATTAATTAACAAACAATCATGTAGCCGTTATTCACACATGAACTCATGTGACTCATGGTGTAGTTAAAGTTAGTTCATGATTAGCACAAATATTAACTCATCATTAGTTCATAATGAAGTAATGTTTAGTTTACATATTAACACATCATTATCCATGTACTATTATTGTAAAGTGTTACAGTATATTTATTACACTGTGCAACCTTTTTTTTCTGATCAAATGAACCTCTGCACAAATTATGCCCGCTGTCTTCTCCCTCTTTCTCGTCTCATTTCAGGGGTTTGTAACATCTTCCTCTTCCTGACGTAAGTCTGTGTGACAGGTCACATAACCCTGGCAGACTCGATTATTCTTCAGAGGCGGTAATATGCTGTCGACTGGGGCACTTAATGAAATGTCAGCCTGTGGTCTACAGTCTCTCTCTCCCTGCCACAGGTATTCAGATTTCACCTCCTAAAACCACCTTGTCATCATTTACTCCTCACTGACCTAATCGCTCCTATAGTTTGTAGTCAAACAATCTCCATGTGTAGATGATCCTTGTGATAGGAAGGGAAATGCAGAGGGTTAAATGGAGACTATTACAATCTGTTTTAGGACATTTTTGAAGTTTTGAAGATGCCTCTGGTGATTTTAAAACATAGCAGATGAAGAGGTAATATAGAGAGAGAAGACGGTAGAGACAGGGCACACACACACATATGCTTTCATTTCAGCACTTGTTTCTGTGAAGCACTGAACTGAATAATCCAGCTTGCTAATGTGTTTCACTCAAGCAGTGAAGCAGATAATCTGGCGTCTCTCAGAAAGACACAGTTCTCTTACTCCTTTTTCCTCTTTAGCTTCTTCCCATCCACTTTGTCCTTCCATTTTCTGTTTTAAGACTTTTAACAAATGCGCTTTTATGATTAATGGATTAATGATTAATTAACGCTTTTAACTATAAATTTATAGATTTTATTCTTGGGAAGTATATTAACGTCAATTAGATAGGAAAGTGAGTTATGATATATATATATATATATATATATATATATATATATATATATATATATATATATATATATATATATATATATATATATATATATATATATATATATATATATATATATAGTTTTTTATTTTAAGGCATCATTCACCCCAAAATTACACTTCTGAGTTTCTTTCTTCTGTTAAATTGCAGAAGAAGATATTTCGAAAAATGCTGGTTGCTTAGACCAACAATGTAACGACAACGACTTGACAATGATTTTTTTTTCAGCATCTTCTTTTCAAGAGGTTTCAATAAAGACATGACCAAAAAAAGCACCCATTGATTTCCATAGTATTTTTTTCTAATATGGAAGTCAGTGGGTGCCAGCAAACATCATTCTTTAAAATATCTTCTACAGTGTTCTACAGAAGAAATGGTTTAAACCCATATGAAGGAGAGTAAATGATGAGGTAATTTTTTTTAAGTGCAGACATTTTTTTCAAACACATTTAAATCTTCAAAAACATTTAAATCTTAAGGATACTTAAGGATTTTTTTTTTTCAAATAAGTAATGTACTGACAGCTTAAATGCTATGTAAATTGAAACAAGTATCCTGTTTCTCCCCTTTAAAATTATTTAGCAGTGTTTTTACCAGTTATGGGCGAAGTTTCCAGATAACAATAAATTCATTTACATTTTTTTCAGTCGTTTAATGCAGTGCTTCCCAAAATGGGGGTCACTTGATGATTTCCAAAAGTCAAATAAATTTTATTAAACTATTAGAATTACCATATTTTATTCATAACCCACAGAAGATAAAAATTTTCAATAGTTACATTAAAAAACAACAACAAGCAGATGAAAAGACATCAGCCTTTACACTTTTTTTCAGAGGATTGTGTGTTTACGTTAGATTAACAGCAGAGCAATTGGTCAGCTGCTGTAGATTAAACTCCAGGTTAAACTTTCTGACACCTTTATGGCAATCAAATACATTAAAAATAAGTACAGGCCGCATCTGAACATAGAGAAGGATCTCTGAGGGGGTCTCCAAAATTAAACCAAGAATAGACTTGTGCTGAAAACATTGTGCCCACCATTCTCTTAAGGTGAGGTTAATATTAAATAAACAAATTAATAAATGACTGTAGAAATAATAGCCATGGCACTTTTTTTGTGTTGCAATATGTTCGTTCACTGAAGAAAACAAAAGATTCAGAGATGATTTCTTGGATTTACACAATTTTTTTAAGTTAAGTGGTTGTAAACAATTTATTTGGGCTGAATTTAAACACACAAATTAAGTTGAACATTACTAAATTTAATTTGTTTGTTAAAATTGTTTGCAACAACAAGTTTACAGACATCACTTTTTAAATTGGCCTATTGTGTGTGTAACATTTGTATATTTGTAACCACCTCTGTAGAACATGGGCGTCGCGAGTCACTGGCATTGTTATTTTGGGAGCTGTGGGCTTAAAAGTTTGGGAACCCCTGATTTATTGCATAAGCATTTTTTGGTTGTTTGTTTTCTGCCATTTTTTATTATTTAATTTTAAAAATCATTAAAAAGGGTAAAAGAGTGCATGTATACGGCTTTAAAGATTAGGCTACTTCAGAATACTCATAGATCTATGACAATGTTCAAGTGCTACTTAAGTTACCATGTGTTCGGGAAACAGGCTGTACCATTAAATAATTTTTATGATCTACTTAGGCTTACTGTGCTTTTGGGAAATGCAGCCCTGACTGTTATCTTTATTAAAGAATCAGTGTCATCAACAGGATCTAAAATGTTTGCGTAGTCGGCAGGTTCTGTGAGTAACAGTGCAGATATTCTGACCATAGACCTATTTAATTGCCTGATGTTTGATGACTTTGAAAGTGCTATAAAACTTGGTATCACATTTTTTTTATATTCCTATGTACCAATTCTGTAGTCCAGACCTTCGACTTTCGTTGTAAGCAGTTGAGTCATGTGGTCTGTCTGGGTTGTTATGACGCAGTCAGGGGTCAGCAGGCTCCTACTCACCTCCTTCAACAATAACAAATGCACCGTTTGATGAACCACAGTCAGTTTATGAATGTAAAGTCACTGTATATCTGAACTCCTGTCAGTGTGATTCAGGCACAGAGTCTGACCCTCATCTGCGACAGTAGGCAAACTTGACAGGGTGACTGCTGAACAAAGCTCTGGCAATGTTGGAGATTTATACAACTACTGCAATAACGCCTGTGACTCATGCCGCATTTTAGGTTCGGATTTTCCAAATCTATTAGCAAATGCGGTGCTACATTCTCAGGGTCATCGAGATGCTGCATTGTTTGCAGTAATATTCTGGTTAGAAAACCAGCAACAGAAGATGAGTAACCCTTTTAACATCTACAGTACATTCATATTTATTTATTTATTTATTTATTTATTTATTTATTTATTTATTTATTTATTTATTTATTTTAAATGGCCTTTGCACTTGGTTGTGTTGTATGCTTGGGATGATAGGGGTGGTAGACCGGGATGGGCATTATTTGTGATACATATATTTTAAAAACAAAATAATCTTTTGTAATTTGTATTTGATAGGGTTTATGAAAATGGCTTGATATTTTGTATCAAAATACCTAAGGTCTTTTATTTTTGTAATTTTAAAATACTGTAAAATACTTTGTAAGATGTCTACATGAAGACATTATAAATATGCGGCCTGTGATTGGTGCTTTCTCAGTTATATGCCTAGCTTGAGATTGGAACAGATAATTGACTAAGAAGGTGGTCAATGCTTGGAGTATGGATGGAAATTATGTAACACACATAAAGAAAATTACAGTCAAATGGCAACAAAGTCCACAATCATTGAAAACAGTATACTGCACAATGCCAAGACCAGTAATATGTAATGGCAGTTTAGTATACAATTTGGCATCAGCATCTTTGCTTAAGAAACAAGATGGAATAAAATCTCAGGATGTGAAGACAATCATTGTCAGTCTCAGTGCTGCAGGTGGAAAGCCTAAAGATGGTGTACTGGTGTTCACTACAGGGGTAAACTAGGACTCTTCCAGTTAAAGGAGAACTGAAAAACTCTTGAAAGAATAATGGCAGTTCTGTATGGATTGCTATTGTAGATACCAAAAAATAAGACCAACAACATAAAAAAATAGGTATTGAAGATTTCAATTACAAAAAAATCTACATTTATTGAACAGAAAAAACCTCTTATATCACCTTTTTAAAATATAAGACTGTTAAGAGATTGTTGCTTTTTCTTTGGCCATGCAATATATATATATATAGTTGAAATCAGAATTATTAACCCCCCTGTAATATTAGCCTCCCTGTTTTTTTTTCCAATTTCTGTTTAACGGAGAGAAGTTTTCCACATATTTCCCAAATGATGTTTAACAGAGCAAGGAAACTTTCACAGTATGTCTGATAATATTTTTTATTCTGGAGAAAGTTTAATTTGTTTTATTTCAGCTAGAATAAAAGCAGTTTTAAATTTTTAAACACCATTTTAAGGTCAAATATATTAGCCCCTTTAAGCTATTTTTTTCCGACCGCCTACAGAGCAAACCATCATTATACAATAACCTGCCTAATTTTCCTAACCTGCCTAGTTAACCTAATTAACCTAGTTAAGCCTTTAAATGTCACTTGAAGCTGTATAGAAGTGTCTTGATCAATATCTAGTCAAATAATTTTTACTGTCATCATGGCAAAGATAAAATAAATCAGTTATTAGAGATGAGTTATTAAAACTATTATGTTTAGAAATGTGTTAAAAAATCTCCATTAAACAGAAATTTGGAAAACAATTAACTGGGTGGCTAATAATTCTGACTTCAACTGTACAAACAAATCATAAGTCCAAGGCATTCGAAAAGTAAGTGAAAAAGTTAAAAAGTCTTATTTGACATGGCTATTGTTTAAAAAAAAACAGTACTGTTGTGCTCTGTACCAGTGTGTTTCAGCAAAACTTATTGATTGGGACTTGGTGGCTTGGACTCATGATTTTTGGTTTAAATTTTACTGTAGGCCCTTTTGAGTTTTTAAACAATTATTTAATTGGAAATAAGAAATGGTTTACGGAGAAAAAAGAAAGCCTGAAACAGAAACAAAAACGGATATGAAAGTAAAACAGACCAAGAATATTTGCTCTGCTCTGAACTTCTTATTCAAGCATAATGCAACTAAGATTATCTTTCATGAGTTTGATTTCTATAAACACTGCTCACTTCCCTTTAATAAATAAAGACTGATGCAGTGACGCTGTTTCTTGTGAATAAACTCCCACGTTCTTTATATCTCAGAAGTTTTTGTTGAGCAACATCTCTGTCAGAGGTGGAAGTTGCTTTAAGGATGCATGCTATTATGATTCACATCAGTCTGAGATAAGGACAGTTTTGTATGCAAAATTCACTTCAGCAAAAGCACAGAGATCCAAATTTTACAACAGCATTGATTAAAACAAAGAAAGATCTTGATCCACTCTTCTTCCACTGTAAGTTCACTGACTGTAGTGGGTTTTTCCAAAGTTACATCAAGGTTTATCTAGAGATTTCAATCAGATTTAGATCAGGACTCTGGGTTGTCCATTTAATTCTTTCATTGTTTTCAGCTTCTAAGATTTGGTGAGCAATTACGACCGCAGTATTGAACCGATTACTCATTGAGATTCTCCACATTATCCTGTCTTCTCATGCATATGTGGAGGACCCACGTTTCTGGGGGGACTTGAATGAGTTGTGACATTCGAAGGATGTAATATTGTAGAAATTACAGATTTGGAACATCCAGTTTCTCTTGCTATACGATTGAGTCATGCCTTGGTCTTTCTTCTGAACAACCTTCTGTTGGAGGGTTTAAGTCACTTAAGAACAGCTCGAAATTTTACAAAGCCAATGAAAACTGGAAAAGTTTGGCAGCCATGTGGTTAGAATTGCTATCAGAAACCAGATCTGACCAATAACTGGGAGGTTTCTGTAAGTGTTTTCAATTTTTTTATACCGTGCTTCAGAATTTACAGTGTGTAACTGTGCTCAAAACTTCAGTTAGGATAACTTTAAAATAGAAATTTGTAAATTATTCACTAATTTTGATATTTATTTCTGAAAATTATTCTTCTAAATTTGTGTGCATGTGAAAAATTAATACAAGTTGGGCTGAAAGCATTAGGGCACATCCATTTTTGTTAAATACTCTAAATTCACAGAGGGAATACCCAAGAGGCCATGGGGTCAAGGGTTAGTTCAAAAGCCTTACCCCCACCCTACATATCTCTGATCAAGACACTGGCCTGAATTCATGGCCATAAACCTCAGACACTCTTATACATAAAGCCAGTCTAGAGTGCCTTTCAGGTCAAAATCAATCTAACAGGATTACATGCAAACAATTGGAAAATAATCTTTGCTATACAAAAAAAAGGAAGAGAGCTTTTCAAATACAAGTCCCCTTTTGTCAATATTACTATAAAGTGTTTGCATGTTCACAATACATCAAAATATGCAGTGGTCAAACCAAAGGAAAATGACTAAGTTACAGTACCAATGTCAAGGAAAAGGTTCTGTTTCTCCTCCTGTCATTTTAAAATTTCAAAGTCCTTATCTATTTTACAAAGTCATTATATGGATAGTACAATGTGTGCAGATGAACTATCCCATTTTTGTTTATGAACTGAATTACTTTCATTCTTAATGTTCATTTCAACAGACTTTCTCATCGCTTTAGATAACACAAGAGACCATTTGCACTTTAAGAACTAAACAACATGATTGGATTGTGCCATTAGTGTCACAGTACAAGTGAAAAGTTGTCTTGTGTAGAAATTAAACACTCAGTTTTCAGTGTGTGTGTGTGTGTGTGTAGACAGTCACAGATGAGTCTGATTCATAGGCACTCTGTGTGATTGAAGCAAAAAGCTTGCGATCGATCCATCTGTCTCACACCTTTCAAGAGCTTTTCAACTAATTGCTTACCAGCATCTCACCAAATCTATACTGTATCTTTAACCAGTGTATGATGGCAAAGGTGGGGTGTTTGTAAACTACGCTTTGGAAAATTGACTGAGAAAGTGACCTATTATTTATTTTAGATGTTGACATTTTGGTGGTGCAATAAAACCAGAAAATGCCAAATGAGAAATGTTCATAGACTCAATCTGCTGTCAAGTTTCTACACAAATTTCTACTACCTCTTATTCAGTCTGCATGAGCTTAGAACATAGAGTATTTTTACATTTTGTGGGTCAAGAAATAGAGTTTGCAATATATAGCCTTCTCTCCTACCATCTCATTTGGTACATTGTCCTGTCTTTTAGAACCAAAGCCTAAATTCAGTATTATTCTATATCCTTAATCCCTGCAGTAACCTATGTAGGTCTGTAACAAATTAGCATAGAGCCGGTATGTCCAGTATATCTTCATTTGCTTCATGTGAACAGTGACTCTCAAATGCTGCAGTTGTAGCTGAAGACTCGAATAGTTTGGTTGGTGATGTCAGCATGTTTGAGAAGGCACTTTAAGGACTGTGAAAGCCAGTCCACTTTGCATGCTTATAAAAAATACGGCAACATCTCTTGTCTTGTGTCAGATCTTGTGCAATGAGCCGACATGTAGCAGCATTGCACTTCAGATGTCCCGAGTTTGAGTCCCAGCTAGCAGACCTTTCTTAATCCCATCCTTCCTCTTTCTCTCAAACTTCACTTCCTGTCTACATGCTGTCCTATCATATTATAGGCAAACATGCCAAAAATCAATCTTTAAATAAAATATATGCTAGATGTTTCGATAAAATAGCTGTTTCCATCCACCTATTGTTATGCACATTTTGGATATGCACATTAAAAATGGGTTTTTTTGTGCGCATAACTGAGTAGGATAAACTTTTTAACAGATTATAAAACATGTGCATAAACCATGATAGACACACTTTTACCAAACAAATTCCAGTGTGTGCATTAAAAAAAGGTGATTTTGTTAAAAAAAAAATGTGTGTGAATGAACAAACCAAGTGGCTGAGCATATTGTAAAAAAGATCTGAAGTGTTGTTTTGGTCATTCTAAAATGCCTTAACCATTCCAGTATTAGTGTTAATATATTATTAATTACCTCCAGAATTGTCAGGAGCATCTGTGCTCTGCGTCTCATTTTAAATGCACACGTTCATTGCGTGTCGACATACTGTCTTCTGAGGCGCAAGTCATTTATTAAATGAGGAAAAGATTCACGCAGCTTCTCCTACAGCAGCAAATTCAGTTTTTACTTTTGATATTTGGTGCCAGTTATTCAGGAAGTGACGATTTTGTTCTCTTTAGACACATCTTTTATGCGATATTCCAGTTTTACGCATGTGTTTAATTTGCATCTTTGGATGGAAACATAGCTGCTGATGCCATCTTTACTGTTTATGTCACTGTGTTTACAAGTGCTAAAGACATTTCTGGAGCTGAAATTCGGTTATGGTAAATAGATGTTTTGTTTTCAAAAATGCAGTGTTATTGATCGACCAATCATAAGAGACTGGGCCATCTGACCAATCAGAGCCCCTTGCCCCTTGAAACAGTGTGAGAAGGGGAAGGGCTTCAAAATGTACCCCTAAGAATTGGGACAGCACTACAATACTTGCGCGTGTCATCATATGTCACCACGATCTCTTGCTTCATATGTGATCAAGGATGGAGTCTGCTGTAGTTTTTACAGTTGTGTTATTTTTTTGAATTTATCTTCAGGAAATCACTGAAGGCGACAATATCATGTTATCATAATGATATAATGTGCCAATAAGCTCTTAACTGTACTGTGCATTTACACAGTGGCCATATTCATGTATGTAACACACGAAAACAACATTAACATTATAGCAGACACTGTAAAAGGTAATTCCCAGCCACGAGACTTTCCTGGGTATTCAAATGTAATATGTGAAAGTATGTTGCAGGACTACTATACAAGAGTTAATATTATGGATTTTAGAGGGGTTTTTTATCGTTTCTTTGAAAAGCATGACAGTAAAACATGAACGCCGCCGTTATGGATATATTAAAACATATGCTTGTTTGTCATAAAAATTCATAACAATGGCAAAAAATATTAATTTGTGCATCTCCTGACTTCCGTGTGCAGCCATGCTTTCGTTGCAGATGGTGTATAAATTTTTGTACCCCTTGGTTTTGAGTGTGATCCTGAAAAATCTCCTTTTCAGGGACTATTAGCCCTATGCCTTCAAGATAAAGAGCATTGGGGCACCCTCTACCCCTTCAGACGAACACGCAAAACAAGGAGTATGGGTAAGGGGAAAGGCTAAGGGGTAGAATTGGGATTGGGCCTAAGTAAGGCAGGGTTTAGAGAGACTGGATCTTTCAATGGACCTTTTCAGACACTGTGAGCAAAGATCTGATTCACACAAAGTGTTTTTGACTCTGGATGGATGTAAATCTAATGTATTCAAGTAACAATAAAACACCATTGATTTTTGTTTTCATAATTTGAATAGGTCTGCCACCCTAGATGGAGCCCAGGAGTGAACATTCAGATGAGAATTACTACATGCAATGCCTGTGCAAGCTAGGTTGTTAATTTTCTGAACTCTCTCGCTCTGTAAGGTCGTGTTTCAGTGATGCAGGTTCAGCTGTGTTCGTCTATTGAGGATGCTGAATGACTGATTTCAGGTCAGCTGTGTCGCCTGGCGTCTGTCTGCCTCCAGTTAGCGCAGAACTATTCATCAGTGTCAGCGGCTCCATACCTGAGCTGACAGAGAAAGAGAGACGAGTGCTTTTCTCCAGGCCACACCACTGAATAATGCCACTGAACCTGTGAATACAACATACTTCCTCACACTCATTTTTCTCCTCTCTTTGAAAGGGTTTTTTTATGTGTAGTTGTGATTTAAAGTGTGTTTCACAGTGGTATAATTCAAATTTAGCTTGCTGTTGTCAGTTTGGCTGATTGAGAGGGTCTAACCTATTATACGTGGGCAGCAGCGTTGGCGCCAAAGCTCTATAAACACTCAACACGTGCACATATACACACACAGACAGATGCTATCTGCTCCCACATCACTGTGACAGTGTGAGAAATGCTGATATGTGAGTGCGACTGGAGGAAGCCCAGCTGTTTGGCGCTGCGAGCTCGGCTGTGTGTATATGCGTTTCCGTGTGTGTGGTTGAACTGTTTGGGAGGATCAGGGTGTGTTTCCTCAGATGTATATGTTTTTGTTTGATTTCTCTGGATCTGCGCCTCTGTTTAGATTATAACTATTTCTCTTCCTGTCACAATGTTTTGGGCCTTCCTTATTTTCCCTTTCTTTATGAACCACAATCTTTAAGACAGACATTTAGACATAGTAGTGATGTTTTAATTAGGGCTGCATGATGCTGGTAGATATTCAATATTGTTGTTGAGTATTGTGATAAAGATATGAGCTATGCTAGCTAGTTATTAGCTATGTTTTTTTAATCATTTATTTATTTAAAGGGGACCTATTATGGAAAATTCACATTTATAAGGGGTTTAAACAGTTGTGTGGCAACAGTGTGTGAATATAGCCAGCCTCTAATAGTAAAAATTAATCAATTAAATTTTTTATGATCACACTTTATAAAAACAGTCTACAGAAACACTTTGATTGACATTCTCTTTATGCATGTTAATGGGGGAACAGCTCCACCTATTAGTAATACTCACCTTCTCATTAGCATAGACAGTCCTGAATGAGAAGCAGCCGTCTGTCATTAGTTTTCACACAGTACCAGCTAAAGATTATGTCAGCAACTAAGAGGCATTATACAGGTGTTACACGTAAATATGTTACTTCTGCCGCCCTTTAGAGCATGTGCTGGACCGTTTCGGTAATGTCTTTCAATAAAATATTATTTAGGCCTGTTTAATTATTCATTTATTGTTTATGTACAATAATTAAGACATAAAATGAGAAAGTAAAATATAATCAACAAAGAAAATGTTAATGAAAATTGTAAATAAAAACATTAGGGGTGTCAAAATTAATTGTTTCTTCGTTGCACCACGATGCAGACGCAGACAATTCGGTATCGGTTCAGTCATAATCATAACCAGTTATTGACGTCATTTATTTCATATGCGCTATGTCGCCGTAGCTTACTATGGCGAGGGAGGCGAGCACGGGTATTTACAATGCTCCAACTACTTAAAAACGTTGAAAAAAAATTCACTGCGTGTGTTTTCTGGCACTTTGTCTTTCACTGACACTTACAGCAGAAGCCCCTGTTTCTCTGCGATTGAGAGAATGAAAGTAAACTCTCTCTCTCTCTCTCTCTCTCTCTCTCTCTCTCTCTCTCTCTCTCTTTCTCTCTCTCTCTCTCTCTCTCTCTCTCTCTCTCTCTCTCTCTCTCTCTCTGTGGCCCGTTTGTCCTGCTGGCGTGACTTTTCCTCTCCTCTCGGCTGTTACAACGATACTTCTGTATACAGACACGAACACAGTTTATCAGTGTCACTCATCTGTGAAGAGCGCAGCGCGCAAGAGCCAATCGCAGCCTTTTCTGTTGAGCGCGTGACCATTCATTGGTGTGTAAGAACGAACTCACAAGGCTCCCAAAGCGAGCAGGATATTTATAATAGTTTATTTGCTATAAATGCTCGTGATGTTATGTGCATGGACTCGAGTTTTTAAAAGTACAGTTTATATATCTGACTGTTTGTATTAAAGGGCAAAATTTTATTACAAACATATTTATACATTTTAATACAAGAATTGCTGTGCTGTGAAGAAAATATATAATTATGTATGGAAAGCATCGTCAATGCACCGTGATGCAGCAAGATATCGAATTGAACCGAATCGATGGCATGACAATCGTAACCGAACCGAATCGTGAGACCAGTGTAGGTTCACACCTCTAGAAAACTTAAATGAAAAAGCTTTTTTATTGACTGTCTTAGTCCTATCACTTTAAAATAACAAACACAGTTTATCTCTGTATATTTAGGCTAAAACACTGCTTTTATTTATTTATTTATTTGTTTATTCATTTATTTGTGTATGTATGTGTGTTTGTACTTTCATTTTAGTTGTTTTTTATTTCTTTAATTTTACTTTCCAAAATTAATCTTAATTGCACTTAAGTTTACAATGATAATAAAGCTTGTTAACATGTTTTTAATGATTAATGAAGGAATTATAATGCTTTGATTCATTATTTCAAGTAGCAGGGTATTTTCAGCTACTGTGCATTTCTGTTTGTTCGCATCCCGTCCCTTTGTGCCCCCTGGCGGCATAGTTGCAAACTGCTGTTACATCTAAAAACATGTTCTTAATCCCTTTGTGCCGCCGCAGTGCCAGACGCAGCACTGATGGTCTTTTTGAAGTGTCACCCACTGTAAATGTGGAGTCTTAAACACAAATGAACAGTGTAGTCTCCATAGAACACTTTCTTCTGAGCCACTTCTTTTGACAATTTCTTTTTTTTTACCAAAATAATGTTAGCAAATTAAAGGCGCTTGAGGAAAACACTTTAGAAAAAAGAACTGGGAGCAGTGCTTAATTTGAGCATTCTGTTCCGGAAAATGTTAGATATTCGTGTTTTGCGTTCCGGTATTTATTTTAATGGATCT